>NC_079504.1:78117442-78167271 GCF_030052815.1 Hevea brasiliensis
TTTCTCCAATTTAACTTATGGAAGACCACAAAAATCTAAATTAATAATTAACTTAATTAATTTAGTTTATGACATCATGCATGAGGTCATGCATGATGTCATCACCTTTTGACTTTTGCATTTTCCTCTTTTTTTTTCTATTTTCTAGTTCTTTAATTTAATTCTCGATTCTGAAATTTTCTTTTCTCGATTTTATTTGACAATAGGTCGAGTCACTCTGGGTCAATTGACCAAATTGCCCTCGCGGCTCATCCGGTTTGCAAATAATTCTATATTTCTTCCGGCTCCCTGACCTAATTATTTGACTGGCTTAACAGTACTTTTTTGTGATTTTCTCTTTTCCACTATGTTCATAAGGGTCCTAAGGACCGCGGCGTCACATTTTACGATTCGAAATTTGAGTTTAAAATGACTTCACAGTCGTTCCTGAGGAGGTCACCCATCGCTGTGACTCTCGGCTCGTTTAACTTCTTATGTTCTGTTTTTCTTATTTATACTTAACTAATTGAACATTACTAATTATTTGTGTTTATGGCTTCTCAAGTTGTCTTTAGTATGGTTCTAATCTCCTTAATTGTCCGGACCGACACCGATCACCGGAACAGTGAAATCTACCAGGCTATGCAAACGGGGGTATTACACTACTATGGTTCTGTCCCCTTGCTTCTGACTCAAGAATTCTTGCAATTTCATATCTACATACGCATCAGGAACCCATTTCTGCCTGAATTCTCTCAGAAAGTCTGTCCATGTCAGCATAGGTGGCTTAACCAGGCTATGGGGGATGGTCTTACACCATTCATATGCATCTCCTTGTAGAAGAGATACTGAGTATTCAAATTTTAATTCTTTGGCACACTGTAGTTTTCTGAATACCCTTTCCATTCTTTCTAACCACTGTTCTGCCTCCAGTGGATCCACAGTACCCTTAAACTCGGTGGCCTTAAATTTCATTAATTTTTCATATTGGGGAGCCGAGGGCTGTGGTTGTGCTATGGGTGCTTGCATCTAAGCTTGAGGTGGCACATTTTCCATCATTTATTGGAAAAATGCAGCCATCTGCTGTGCAAACTGAGCAGGAAACTACTGCGCTGGAGTAGGAGCTAGAGTGGCTTAACAATTCTTTTTCGTGATTTTCTCTTTTCCACTGTGTTCGCAATAGTCCTAAGGACCGCAGTGTCACATTTTACGGTTTGAAATTTGAGTTTAAATAGACTTTGTAGTCCTTCCCGAGAAGGTCACCCATCGCTGTGACTCTCAGCTCATTTAACTTCTTGTGTTCTATTTTTCTTATTTATACTTAACCAATTGACAATTACTAATTATTTGTGTTCAGGGCTTATCTAGTTGTCTTAAGTGTGGTTCTAATCCCCTAAATTATCCGGACCGACATCGGTCACTGGAATAGTGAAATATACCAGGCTATGCAAATAGGGGTGTTGCAAAATCCATCCAATTAGGATTTCCATTTTCTACTTTGGAAGTGTAGGATTCGCTAGGTTAGTGGGAGGACCAATTTGATTAAAAGACCATAATCATTTTGTTTAATTACATGATACATTTATTAATTAATTTGGTTATTTTCTGTAGTTAATTTTCTGATAATAATGAGCACAGAACAACCACCACCATCCAATATTCTTGCAAGCATACTTGATCGCAATAGGTTGACAGGACCTAATCTCTCTGATTGGCTAAGAAATTTGAAACTTGTCCTGAACCTTGAACATATAGGATATATTCTAAACTCAAATGTTCCTGGTCCCTTACCTCCAGAGGCCACTTAAGAGGAACATGTAACTTTAGACAAGTGAAAGGAGCATGATATGAGAGCCAAGTGTTACATGCTTGCTTCTATGAGTGATGAGTTATAGAAGCAGCATGAGAACATGCAGAGTGCGAGTGAGATCCTCCTTCACCTACAAGAGTTGTATGGTGAGCACTGCAGAAATGCTAGGTATGCGATATCTAGATAGCTGTTCCGCATGAGGATGTTTGGGGGACAGAATGTTGGGGATTATGTCCACAAGATGATTTAGCTGATTGAGCAGCTGGAACATCTTGACTTTAACATGGATTTCCAACTACAAACGGATTTGATCCTTTAGTCCCTTCCTAAGTTTTTTGGGAATTTTGTGACAAATTTTCATATGACTAAACAGGAATGCACCTTAGCTGGTTTACTCAACATGCTGGTTATTGCCCAAAAGAATGTGCCGGGCAATAAAGGAAAAGAGGTAGCTTTGATTGCATCTTCTTCTGCTGGAAAGTCCAACAAGAAGAAGGGCAATAAGAAAAAAAAACCTCAAATTCTTGGTCCTTTCAAGAAAATAGCTAAACAGAAAGGGAAGACTAAAGCTAATGGAGGCAAAGGAAAGTGTTTCCACTGCCAGCAGGATGGGCACTGGAAGAGGAATTGCCCAGGGTATCTTGCTTCTCTGAAGGACAAAAAGGATACACCTTCTGAAGGTATGTCCATATCTTGTTATTTAGATTCTGATGATACTCATAGCTCATCTACAGCTTGGGTTTTAGATACTGGTGCCAGTTCTCAGATTTCTTATAATATGCAGGAATTAACAAACAGTAGCAGCTTGCGTTCTCAAGATGTTAGACTCTGGATTGGCGATGGCTCAACTATTGAAGCTTTATCCATAGGATCTAAATATTTTTACATGTTTGGACATGTTTTATGTTTGGATAATATTTTATATGTACCTGATGCTTTTAAAAACATCATTTCTATATCTAGTTTGACTAGAAATGGCTATGAATTTCAGTTCACAAATGATGTTTACAATATATATTTTGGAAATAAATATGTTGGTTTGGGTTATATGAATGATGGTCTTTATTATTTGGATAATAATGACAAACACAAATTGAATGCAAGTGATCTAAATGAATGCAATGCCACGGTGAAAATCAACTAAAGTTAAAAATATATTTGGCACTTAAGGTTAGGTCATGTTGTAGAAGATAGGATTGCAAAACTGGAGAAAATGGGGATTCTATCCTCATTGGGTTCAGAACTTACTCCAACTTATGAATCCTGCCTTCAAGGCAAAATGACTAGATCACCCTTTGTTGGATAAGGGTTAAGAGCTGAAAATATTTTAGAGCTAATACATAGTGATGTATGTGGTCCATTTAAAGAAATGGCTAGAGGCGGTTTACATTATTTTATTACATTTACTGATGATAAATCAAGGTTTGGGTATTTGTATTTGATGAAATACAAACATGAATCCTTTGAAAAGTTTAAAGAATTTAAATCTAAAGTAGAAAATCAAATAGGAAAAAGTATTAAAGCTCTTCGATCAAATCGTGGAGGTGAATACTTGAGTACTGAATTTGATGAATACTTGAGAGAGCATGGTATTGTTTCTCAGCTAACTCTTTCAGGAACACCACAGCTGAATGGTGTATCTGAAAGGAGAAATCATACCTTATTGGATATGGTACGTAGTATGATGAGCTATACTGATATGCCAATCTCCTTTTGAGGATTTGCATTAGAATCAGCTTTGCATATTCTGAATAGGATTCCATCAAAATCAGTATCTTTCATACCTTAGGAGATAGGGCATGAAAGAAAACCAAGTCTTAAGCATATTAAGATTTGGGGTTGTCCAGCTTATATAAAAAAGCTGAACAATGATAAATTAGAAATCAGATCAGAAAAGGGTCGATTTGTTAGATTTCCAAAAGATAGTTTTGGATATTATTTTTATTTGCTTACGTCACAAAAGGTTGTGGTAAGTAGAGATGCCACATTTCTTGAATAACAGTTTGTTCAAGAAGGAGGCAAAGGAAGGCAAATAGAGTTAGAATTGGAGAATTCTGACCAACCAACAGATCAGATGGATATAGATCCATATAGTCAACCTACACCTATTGATGAAACATCTACAACTGTTCCTCGTAGAACAACCAGGGTATCTCACCCACTAGTGAGATATGGTTTCCTTCATGAAGAAGAATAAGAGTTGTCAACTCATGAAGAAATAGATCATGGAGATGATCCACTTACCTATGAAGAAGCTATATCAGATATAGACTCTTCAAAATGGATTGATGCTATAAAATCCGAGATTCATTCCATGTATAAGAATTAAGTTTGGGATCTTATTGACCCACCTGAAGGTATTGTACCTATAGGGAACAAATGGGTTTTCAAGAAGAAAATTGGTTCTGATGGAAAGGTAGAGACCTATAAAGCAAGGCCAGTAGCGAAAGGGTTTCGCTAAAGGCAAGGAATTAACTATGATTATGAGGAGACTTTCTCACCTGTTGCCATGCTTAAATCAATTAGGATTCTATTAGCAATAGCTGCATACTATGATTATGAGATTTGGCAGATGGATGTCAAAATAGCTTTTCTCAATGGATACATTGAAGAAAACATTTTCATGGAACAACCTAGGGGTTTTGAATCCCAAGATGGTTCCAAAGTTTGCAAGCTAAAGCGATCCATTTATGGGTTGAAATAAACTTCGAGGAGTTGGAACATCCGTTTTGATGAAGCCATCAAGTCATTTGGCTTTATAAAAAATGAGGATGAACCATGTGTATATAAGAAGGTTAGTGATAGTGCTGTCACCTTCCTTGTCTTATATGTGGATGATATTCTATTGATGGGTAATGACACAGGTATGTTGACTACTACAAAGGTATGGTTATCAAATACATTCTCCATGAAAGACTTAGGGGAGGTAACCTATATGCTTGGGATTCGCATCTATAGATATAGAGCAAAAAGAATAATTGATTTATCCTAAAGTCTATGCTTGGAAAAAGTGTTAAAGAGCTTTAACATGCTTGATTCCAAGAGAGGATTGTTACCAGTGAGACATGGTATCCACCTTTCTAAAGAGATGTCTCCCAAGACATCTGAAGAAAGAGATAAAATGGCCAGGATTCCATATGCTTCGGCTATAGGAAGTTTGATGTATGTAATGTTGTGTACTAGGCCGGATATCACATATGCTGTTAGTTTAACTAGCAGGTATCAATCTAATCTAGGTTTGAAAAACTGGATAGCCATCAAGAATATCCTTAAGTACTTGAGAAAAACTAAGGATTTATTCTTGATATATGGAGGTGGTGACTTGCAATTGGATGGTTATACTGATTCTGATTTCCAATCAGATATCGATGATAGAAAGTCTACCTCTCGATATGTGTTCATTTGTAATGGAGGTGCAGTCGGTTGGAAGAGTTCCAAACAGAGCACGACTGTAGATTCCACTACCGAGGCTGAGTATATTGCTGCATTAGATGCTGCAAAGGAAGCTGTTTAGATAAAGAAGTTTGTGACAGAACTTGTAGTAGTTCCTTCCATTGAGTCAGCAGTTCCACTTCACTATGACAACAATGGAGCAGTCATACAGGTTCAGGAACCCCTGTCTCACCAAAAATCCAAACACATAGAAAGGCGCTACCACATTATCAGAGAAATAGTTAGGTGAGGCGATGTAGCCATGCAGAAAATAACATCAGCTGAAAATCCAACTGATCCATTCACTAAGCCTATGTCACAAATTCAGCTAGACCGACATCTTGAGAAGATGGGTATAAGATATTGTAATGAATGGCTCTAATGCTTGTGGGAGATTGTTAGTAGTATGCCCCATAGCATATCATTTAATATGTATCTTGTACATGTTTTATTAATAAAAGGCATTTTCACTTTTCCGTTTACATAATATATTTATGTGTAATAGAAAAAGTCCATTGATATTTTGTTAGAAATTCTATTTTTAAGTTGTTAAGAATATGAGTGACAGTATTTCTAATACAAAGTATCATAAATAGGTTCACAATCAAGGATACTTCAAAATAAGGATATGACTTATCCAGAAAGATTGTATTCATATTTATTCCCAAGTTATTTATATGAGATGTAAATAAGATAGAATGGTGAGTCTCATGCCATATAACAAACATGATAAGCACTTATACATGATAAGTAGGCCGAACCAGTGACATTTATGACAAGCACATGAGTTTACTCTTGTCAATGTATTGTCATAAATCATATCAGTGCATATAATCTTTAGACCTAAGATAGCACAGTTATCTTGTATATAGGTGGTTTGAGTTTGATACTGCTTTCATACTTGTACTGTTTATGGGTATATGGGTATGTGTTGGCTCCTACTAGTTATATATGGAGGTAGGTATTGATTAAGATGGAATCTGTTACCCTAAGTAATTAAGGATAAAATTCTATGTTCATTTAATTATTCTTGATGTTTCAAGTTCCTGGCCAGGACAGATAGATTTAATCAGAAAGGAGTTTCTGATGAGAAAATCTTTTTAATCAAGAGCTGGAATTAAAAGAGAACATAATATTCATAGTAAATGGGGTTTGACATAAACCATGACTCCAGCTTGAATTGGGATTTTGTAACAGAGAGATTCTAATGCATGGTAACATATGATTATAGGTTCATTTAAGGTAAACCTTATTACTAATTGGGTGGCCATGGCATGTTATGCTAAGTGTTAACCATGGTCTATGAGGTGCATAAAATGATTTAGAGAAATCATTTATTGTAAGAAAGAGTTCTGATGATATTAAGAGTTGATATCATGTCTCATTGCCAATTAGTGATGAGCCTAGTAAGTTACACACATACATAAGTAATCACCAAATTAAATATGATTTAATTAATTAAATAAAGAGTTTAATTGATTAATTAAATAGGTTTGGTTTGCAATTAGATTGCAAAGTCCCTAGCATGGCTTGAAACCAAATCTAGGTTATTGGATGTATAGTATAAGTTAAATTTATATTTAAAGTGTTTAAATATGAATTTAATTATGAGAAATTAATTAATAGAGATTAATTAATTAATTTATATTTGATATAAATTGATTAGAAGAAGAGAAATAATTATTTTGGGTTGAGAACTCAAAATTAAGACACATAGGTATTTTGGTCATTTCACAGGGTGACATGTGGCACCATGAGATGGTGACACATGGCACTACGCATAAGCTTGCCTATTTTAATCATGTAAGATGATCAAAGTCAAGATTAAATATAGGTTTGACACTTGGCACAATGTGATTGGGTCAATTAAACCTAGAGCCAATCAGAAGGTGACATGTGGCAAGAGTTTTAAGTGGTGACCTAGCTATATAATGTGTTGTTATGAAAGAGTAAAATAACAAGCTGCAGTTTCTTCAAAGGTGCCACCACCCTTGGAGTGCTCTCCCTCTCTTATTCTTCATCTCTCATCAATTCAAAGAGAATTGCCAATATTCTCTTGAATTAAAATTGCTAGAAATCGTTTTTAGTGTCCTGTATACATTTGTAATCTCTCAAAAGGCAAAACCTGAATTTCTAATTGATTGGAAAGGCTTGAGAAGCTGTTCAAAGGGCTGCCACTGGTGATCTTGGTGTGGACAAGCTAGAGGGACAACATCTGGTATCCTAAGCGCATCCCAAAGGTGCCAAACACACTGCAGTGCATCAAAAAGGTTATTGCACTTGTTCTTGATCTAATCTAGGGTTCAAATGAATTAATCTGTTAATTCTAAAATCTTAAATGGAAAATGTAGATCCAAATAAACATATTAAAAGAGTTTTAATATGCTGTTTATCATTGAAATCAAATAGATAAAAATAAATCTTGCATGATGCATGTGACCCTAGATGAAAAATTTTTGAATTCAATGATCTAAACTTATATTTTTTATGCTTTCGCTCCTTCAATGTTACCATGCACTAAGATCTCTCTGTTATAAAATCTCAATTCTAGCTGGAGTCATTGTTAATGTCAAACTCCATTTGCTATGAATGTTATATTCTCTTTTAATTCTAATTCTTGCTTAATTAGACTTTCTTGTCAGAAACTCCTTTTTGGCTAAGTCTATCTGTCTTGGCCAGGAACTTAAATCATCAAGAATAATTAAATGAACATAAGATTTCATCTCTATTTACTTAGAGTAACGGATCCCATCTTTGACTAACACCTATCTCTATATATAGCCAGTAGAAGCCAACACATGCCCATATACCCTTACACAGTACGAGTATGAAAGCAGTATCAAACTCAAACTACCTATATACAAGATAACTATGTTATCTTAGGTCAAGGGATTATATGCATCGATATAATTTTTATGACAACGCATTGAGAAGAATAAACTCCATGTGCTTGTCATAAGCGTCACTGGTTCGACCTATTTATCATATAAGTGACTATCATGTTTGTTATGTGGCATGACACTCACTACTCCAACTTATTAATATCTCATATTAATACTTTGGGAACAAACATGATTACAATCTTTCTGGATAAGTCATGTCTTTTGTGAAGTATCATCGATTGTGAACGAATTTATAATACTTTGTGCTAGAAATACTGTCACTCATATTCTTAACAACTTAAGAATAGAATTTTTAACAAAATATCAATAGACCTTTTTAATTACACATAAATAGATTATGTAAATAGAAAAGTGTAATTGCCTTTTATTAATAAAAATATGTACAAGATACATTAAAAATGATATGCTCTAGGGCATACTACTAACAGAAACCACCCTAACTTCTCATGGTCCAACTTGTAAAATCAACCCATGAACAAGCAGCAAGGGTACAAAATACTAGCACCCCAGGTTTTTAGAATAGAGGAGCAACAGCCACCACCTCCTCAACCTCAACAGCCTGAACCAAAGTTGACTATGGAATCCATGATGGAAGGCTTCTTAGCAGCCTAACAACAGCAGAATGAAATGATAAAGCAGTTAGCTTTTAGAATGGACCAACTAGCCACCCACAATAAGATGCTTGAAAACTAAATTGCTCAGCAGGCAAGTTCTTCAAGCAAAGCTGTTGGTAAACTGCCAAGTCAACCAGAGATGAACCCTAAAGAGCACTGTAAGGCAGTCACCTTGAGGAGCGGCATAATGTTAGAAGAACAACAATCAGAGGAAAAATCAACTGAGAAAACCTCTGATGAATCTGATAACCAAACAAAGGAGGAGGAAAAAGCTAAAAAGGAAAAGGAAGAGGAAACAAAGAAGAAAAAGAAGTTACCAAAGCCATATCAACCTCCTCTACCTTTTCCCCAGAGATTCCAGAAGGCTAAACTGGATAAGCAGTTTGGAAAGTTTTTAGAAGTTTTACAGAAACTCTACATTAACATTCCCTTCATAGAAGCACTTTCTTAGATGCCATCATACGCTAAGTTCCTTAAAGAAATTCTTTCAAAGAAGAGAAGGTTGGAAGACTATGAGACTGTTGCTCTTACAAAGGAATGCAGTGCCATATTGCAAAATAAGCTGCCACCAAAGCTCAAGGATCTAGGGAGCTTCTCTATACCTTGCCTTATTAGCAACATGAATATAGACAAGGCACTCTGTGATCTGGGTACAAGTGTGAGTCTGATGCCTCTATCAATATGTCAAAAGCTGGATGTAGGGGAGCTCAAACCTAGGGGTGAGCATTCGGTTCAAACCGAACCGAATCGAATCAAACCGAATCAAATTATAAAAATTGAATTATATATTTTAGAAACCGAACCAAACCGAAATGGGTGAAAAATTGAATTGAACTGAATCGCTTTATTTCAGTTCGGTTTAAACCGATCGGTTTTGATTTTTGATTGATTTTTTAATTTAGACTTGATTTTTAAGTTATTTGGTCTAATTTTGACTTTGGTTTGAACCTAATAACCATTAATCAATGAAATTAAATAATTAATATATATAAGATTAAATATAATTCATAAATTTCTCATAAAAATAAATTAATTCAAAAATCGATTCGGTTAGATTTGATTCGATTTGAACATATAAATTACTATTTGATTCGGTTTGGTTTAACCGATTTTTTTCTCTTCAAAACTAAACCGAAATAACCGAAATTTTAATAATGTAAAATCAAACCGAACCGATTGAATTTTAAAATCGAACCGATTGAATCGAATTGACTCGTTTCGGTTCGATTTTTCTGTTTGAACCGAATTCTGCTCAACCCTACTCAAACCCACAACAATTTCACTACAATTGGCTGATCGGTTTGTCAAGTACTCGATTGGCATCTGAAAAAATATCCCCATCAAGGTAGGAAAATTCTTCATTCCTATTGATTTTATTGTCCTGGAGATGGAAGAGGATATCCAAATTCTTATCATCTTGGGAAGACCGTTCTTGGGAACTGCCAGAGCTATCATAGATGTTAAGAATAGGGGTTAACTCTCAAGGTAGGAGATGAAGAAGTGGAATTCAACCTGTTCAGAATAATGAAGCATAAACTTAAACCTGATGAATGCTTAAGGGTCGACATAATTGACAAGCTAGTTGAAGAGGAATTTCACAAAAGACATCCTGAAGATCCTCTTGAAGCATGTATAGTTCACGACCACACAGTGGATAGTGAAAACACAGAAATTGTAGCTTGTGTAAGATTTTTAGAAGCTAGCCCACCCCTACCCTTAGCTCAAGCTTTCCAGGTGGATGAACTAAAGGTGGAACAGCCCAAAAGCAAGTCACAGAAGACACCAAATAGGTAGAACTGAAACTTCTGCCCTCCATACTAAGGTACGCATTCTTGGACTCAAATTCTAAATATCCTGTTATTATCAATGCTAACCTATCTAATGTAGAAGAGAAAAAATTATTAAAGGAACTTAGGACCCATAGCAAGGCTATAGGGTATAAAATAGAAGACCTGAAAGGGATTAGTCCTTCAATTTGCATGTAGAGGATAACTATGGAGGAAAACAGTAAACCCACTATTGAACATCAAAGGAGACTTAACCCAAACATGAAAGAAGTAGTTAAGAAGGAAATTCTGAAACTATTAGATGCATGTATTATATACCTAATTTCTAATAGTAAATGGGTTAGTCCTGTCATACCCTACTCCCCTATAAGATGTAACATGATCCCGTAGTACACCTAATGAATTACCGTACTTCTACCGCTAATCCATTAAATATACTACAAGGGATTTTAAAATAATTTTCGAGAAATTTAAGTCATAGATTAAAATCTGGTGTTATAAAAATTTTTTGTTTTTTCAAAATTTCGACGAAGTGCTGGCTGTATTTTGAGAAAACAGTTCTTCAATCCTGCAAAAGAAAATGCTCCTAATATGTTTTCTCAAATACAACTCCAATAAACTTTATTTCAATTCACAATTCAATTCTCAATAAACAATCAATTCATTTTCAAACTAATCTCATAATGAAGAAATATTTCATTGATTATAAGACTCAAAATTTATAATACAAAACTATTCAAGTAAATGAAATCTCAACTTTATATTTACAATAAAATACATTTAATTACATACCAAAATATTTTACAAGAGTTTTTATACAACTGCTCAAATAATTTACATACATATTATTACATACATACATCAAAACCTATGTACATGGGTATACCTATAATATACCTGGAGCTGATCTGAAAGTGTCTTCAAAGAAACTTACTCATCGCTTCTATGCTCTTCTTACTGCGACAAAGATACAAAGCTATCGAGTGGTGAACTCTGGTGCACAACTATAATTTAAAACATAGTACAATATACATTGACAAAATTTACAGTAAATAATTTGGAAATCTGAATACTCATCAAATTCCAAAACTCAAAATATTCATTGCCAATAATGTAAATCATTTGTATAAATGACTTTGATCACAAAATTCAATTTATCAAATCATGACTAACCATTTAAGTAATTCCAACAAAATCAATTATACATAAACCATAATTGAAATCACAATTCTTTACCATTCAAAAGCCATTCTGTATCTCAAAAATCATTATGTATCTCAAAAATCAATCTTTATCTCACTAACTATGCAAGACTAATCCGAAAGGGCCATATTCGATGTGATTCTCACTCCCTATGGTCGGGGAGATCGAATCAGATTCTAACTCCCTATGGTTGGGGAGGTCGAATCATCGAGCACAGTACCATCACAATAATGAATCTTCCGCATGGGCCATAACGATAAAATAAACTTAGATCTAACCTCAAATCAGAGGAAAATCTAAGCCTGTGCACATACCATGGTAATCAAAACACAACTAACTCTATTGTCTTCTCAACAAATGAGAGAGACAGGTAATAACCTAGTCGAGCATCTATAGTGAGATATAAAACAATATCACAATCCTTTTAGTGAGCATAAATCACAATATAATTCAATTCGAAGTCAATTCCAATATCCAATAATTTTTATGCTCATCACAATTCAAATCATAAATTTGCATTTTTCCATAAAAATTACCATCACAATTCAAAACATATTCTATCACAATTTTCCAAAACATAATTTATTCAATCCATAACAATGCTTAATACTTGTGGAAATACCATTTCACAAAGCTAAATTCATACATACTATAACAATTTCAATAATCATTGAATTAAATCCAATGCTTGTTAAACACAATACATAAGAAAAGTATGTCATTTAATCATATGAAATATTCAAAAAACTAGTTGTGCACAAACCTCCGATAACTGTCTCTTGGTCTTGACTCAGTGTTTTCTTCCCTCTCCTTGAGTCTTTGCTAACTGAGAAACACAATTTGAAGTGTTTCAGTACTTAATTAAACTGTCTCTAACGATAATGTTTGATAAATAATTCACTGAATGCTATTATTTGCTTAATCAACTTAATATATCGACCCTCGATGCGTTTTAGGTAATTTAGGTTTTAACGTTACTAATATGTCACATTCGATAGTCTTTTAGGGTTGGTACATGTTACCAAGTTTATTTCCGTGTATACTGCATTTTCTTGCAATTTGCTGGATTTCGGGATACTAGTTTGACCTAGCCGAACGACCCAGTTCCGTCGGTTTTCAATTTTCGGTCAAAACTATAAACTTGTAGATCTATGTCTTATGGAACGCGGGGCAAAATTTCAGGTCATTCTGAGTTATGTAGACCAAGTTATGGTCACTTTACTTTTGCTGGTCAACTTGCACTAAAATTGGTCACTTTAGGTCATTTTAGGTCATTTTAGGTTCGGCCAGTTTTTGGACCCGAACTTGTGCAAGCTGTTTGACTTGCTTATGGTTATTTCTGGGCTTTGGTGTCTTCATAAGACTTGTAGATATGGGTCTTAACTATTCATGGTTAAAATTTTAGGTCAATTGGACCTGTTTTGAGTGAGTTATGGCCTAAACACTAACTGCTGCCAAAATAGTCAATTTTCAGGCCTCATTTGCACTTAATCCGGATTTTGTCATTTTTCAAGCTACCTTGCAAGCAAAATTTTGGCAAGCTTCCATCATGAAAGTTGGCAAATTTTGTGCCTAGTTTCACCTTCAATCGGTCTCATACCAATTGGAGCCACACACTTAAAGTTATAGGCCTAAAACTCAAACTGCCTTATTGCGATTCTTGCATACATATCAAACATCACTTTTAACACTCACCAAACTTAACATTCAAACTAATTCTGGTTGTACCACAACCTAAACATAATTTACAACATATTATAGGTCATTTTGGCAGCTTACAATTATATTCAATGTGCACCAACAAGTGCAGAATTTGTCCAATTCACTTTACAACAATTCAATCACCAATTCATGCTCATTTACATGTCCCACTTCACACCACCTTATACACACTCAAACTGCCATAACAACCAACACATTTTAACATCATTATTCCATAAACCAAGCATGAATTCCAGCATTCTTTAAGAGTTAGCAAACTACCACAATAGTACACTTACATTCCATTACTTTCCAAGCTTTAAATCTCATTTTACATTCACATATACTAAGTATACATTACCCAAACAATTTCCTACATAATATACATTTAATCAATCATTTAATTCACCATTTACAAGCACAATTAAACTGCCTTCAAGGTGCTTCCATGGCTACCAAAAGTGCACATTCCCATTCAACATCAAAACTCAAAAATTTCTTCATAAATCAAACACCCATAACATGCTTACAAACTTTAACAAAGCAACATTCAAAAACACAAACTTACCTATTTTTGAAGCTTCTTAAAAACTCATCAAAACTTACCTTTCTCACTCCCTAAATGCTGCCCAAGGTGTGGTGGTTACTTTTAGTGAAGAAAGGTGCCAAGAATGAAGCTTAAATCAAACATGTATGAAGCTTTCAAGTGGACAACAATGGTGGATCTTCTTTTCACCATTTTCGGCTGAAATTGGGAGCTTGGAGATGAACTTCAATCTGCTGTCCAAAGGGTGAGTTAGTGGTCCACTTAGGTGTAGATAATTCCCACTAACTCTCCACTAACTTTATTTAATTAATATTATATGTTAAATGTGTTAATTACTCCATTTACACTCCACTTTTGGCTATTTATATTAGGTACCCCAAATTTAATCTTTCATTATATTTTCCAAGTGTAATACCATGTATTTTTAATGGACATTTAGGTCAAAAGACAATTCGGGATGTCAAATGACAACAATGCCCCTGTTCGGGTTGCATTCCTGATTTTTCGGTAACACCGGGTTTTATCCGTTTTTCGATTTCTCACTTTTCTTTGTACTAATTATTTAATTTTTCTTTGATATTTCTAATGATATTTATACTTCAATTGATGTCTCTTTAAGTCTTAAAATTAATTTCCAGGGTTCCCCGCGGTCCAGGGATAGTCAACGGTCCACGCCGCGACTTCCCGGTGCGGTCACCCATCGCTAGGGTTCTTGGCTCGCTTAACTTGGTTACATTTCTTTGCTATTATTTTTCCTTTATTTTTCTTATATTTTCTTTTCTTGTATTTCATTATTTTATGTCTCCTCACTCATATCGAAGTGTAGTTCTAGGCATCCTAGCTGTCCGGACAACACTGGTCACTGGAACAGTAGAACGCACTACCGATCATAGGGGTGTTACAAGTCCAGTGCATGTAGTGCCTAAGAAGGGTGGGACCACTGTCATTCAAAATGAAAAGAATGAATTAATCCCTACTAGGATAGTCACTGGTTGGCGCATGTACATAGATTATAGAAAATTGAATAGTGCCACCATAAAAGACCATTTTCCTCTTCCTTTCATAGATCAAATGTTAGAAAGGCTAGTGAAACATTCACACTTTTGTTATCTAAATGGGTATTCGGGATTTTTTCAAATTCCTATTCACCCAGAAGACCATGAAAAGACCACATTCACATGCCCTTATGAAACCTTTACATATAGAAGAATGCCTTTTGGTCTTTATAATGCCCCTGTTACTTTTCAAAGATTCATGATGGCCATTTTTTCTGATTATATTGAAAATATTATGGAAGTCTTTATGGATGATTTTTCTGTCTATGGGACTAATTTTGATGAATGCCTAGCTAATTTATCCAAAGTGTTGCAAAGATGTGAAGAATCAAACCTAGTTCTAAATTAGAAAAAATGTCACTTCATGATGGGAAGGTATACTTCTTCAGCACTTGGTATTAGAAAGAGGAATTGAAGTTGACAGGGCAAAATTGAAATTATTGAAAAAATGCCATCAGCAACATTAGTCAAAGGAGTGCAAAGCTTTTTGGGACATGCAGGCTTCTACAGAAGATTTATTAAAGACTTTCCCAAAATAGCTAAGCCACTTACTAATTTATTAAGTTAAGATGTTCCCTTTGATTTTAATGAAAATTGCCTTGTTTCTTTTAATAGGATCAAAGAAGCTTTAATTTTAGCACTAATTATGCAACCACCTGATTGGGAGCTGCCATTTAAGGTGATGTGCGATATAAGTGACTATGCAGTTGGAGCAGTACTCGGACAAAGGAAGGATAAGAAGCTCCATGCCATCTACTATGCAAGCAAAACACTAGACGATGCACAAATCAACTATGCTACCATAGAAAAGGAATTCCTAGTAGTGGTATTTGCAATTGACAAATTTAGATCCTACCTACTCGAATCAAAAGTCATTGTATACACAGACCATACTGCCATCTGGTACCTCTTGAACAAGAAAAAAGTAAAACCAAGGTTGATTTGATAGATCTTATTCCTACAACAATTTGATCTTGAAGTCAAGGAAAAAAAGGGATCCGAGAATGTGGTAGCTGATCAGCTCTCAAGACTGAAACAGGAAGACATAGGAGACATTGAGGATTTGCCAATCAATGACTCATTACCTGATGAGCAACTATTAGCATTCTCCTAAACCCCATGGTATGCTGACTTTGTGAATTATCTTGTATGTAAAGTATTACCACCTAATATGTCTTACTAGCAAAGGAAGAAATTCCTACACGATGTACGATTCTACACATGGGAAGAACCTTTGCTCTATTGAAGGAGCAAAAGCATGAAAAACATAGGTTTAGATCATTGATTTCAAAAATTTTTCATTTAGGGTCACATGCATTATGCAAGATTCATTTTTATCCTTTTGATTTCAATGATAAACAGTACATTAAAACTCTTTTAATATATTTTTGGATCTACATTTGCCATTTAAGATTTTAGAATTAATAGATTAATTCATTAGAACCCTAAATTAGATCAAGAACAAGTGCACTAACCTTTTTGATGCATCAGTTGTGTTTGGCACCTTTGGGATGCACCTAGGACATCAGATGTTGTCCCTCTAGCTTGTCCATACCAAGATCACCATTGGCAGCCCTTGAATAGCTTCTAAAGCTTTTCCAATCAATTAGAAAATCAAATTTTGCCTTTTAAGAGATTACAGATGCAAACAGGACACTAGAAATAATTTCTAGTATTTTTAATTCAAGAGATTGTTGGGAAATCTCTTTGAATTGGTGAGAGATGAAGAAGAAGAGAGGGAGAGGCAGCCAAGGGTGGCAGCACAAAATAGATTAATGGTAGCTTGTATTTTTTCTTTTCATCCTATTCCTTATATAGCTAGGTCACCACTTAAAACCCTTGCCACATGTCACCTTTTGATTGGCTCTAGGTTTAATTGACCCAATCACATTGTGCCAAGTGTCAAACCTATATTTAATCTTGACTTTGATCATCTTACATGATTAAAAGACATATGGCAAGCTTATGTGTAGTGCTATGTGTCACCATCTCATGGTGCCACATGTCACCCTGTGAAATGACCAAAATACCCCTTTGTCTTAATTTTGAGTTCTCAACCCAAAATAATTATTTCTCTTCTTCTAATTAATTTATATCGAATATAAATTAATTAATTAATCTCTATTAATTAATTTCTCTTTAATCAAATTCATATTTAAACACTTTAAATATAAATTTAATTTATACTATAATCAAATAACTTAGATTTGGTTTCAAGTCATGTTAGAGACTTTGCAATCTAATTGCAAACCAAACTTATTTAATTAATCAATTAAACTCTTTAATTAATTAATTAAATTATATTTAATTTGGTGATTACTTGTGTATGTGTGTGACTTACTAGGCTCATCACTAATTGGCAATGAGACATGATATCAACTCTTAATATCATCAGAACTCTTTCTTACCATAAATGATTTCTCTAAATCATTTTAAGCACCTCATAGACTATGGTTAACACCTAGCATAGCATGCCATAGCCACCCAATCAGTAATAAGGTTTACCTTAAATGAATATAGAATCATATGTTACAATGCACTAGAATCTCTTTATTACAAAATCCCAATTCGAGCTGGAGTCATGGTTTATGTCAAACCCCATTTGTTATGAATATTATGTTCTCTTTTAATTTCAGTTCTTGATTTAAAAGATTTTCTCATCAGAAACTCTTTTCTAATTAAATCTATCTGTCCTGGCCAGGAACTTGAAACATCAAGAACAATTAAATGAACATAGGACTTTATCCCTATTTACTTAGGGTAACAGATTCCATCTTGATCAACACCTACCTCTATATATAACTAGTAGGAGCCAACACATGCCCATATACCCATACACAGTACAAGTATGAAAGCAATATCAAACTCAAACCACCTATATACAAGATAACTGTGCTATCTCAGGTCTAAAGATTATATGCACTGATATAATTTATGACAATACATTGACAAGAGTAAACTCCATGTGCTTGTCATAAATGTCAATGGTTCGGCCTACTTATCATGTATAAGTGCCTATCATGTTTGTTATATGACATGAGACTCACCATTCCATCTTATTTATATCTCATATAAATAACTTGAGAACAAACATGAATACAATCTTACTGGATAAGTCATGTCCTTATTGTGAAGTATCCTCGATTATGAACCTATTTATGATACTTTGTGCTAGAAATACTGTCACTCATATTCTTAACAACTTAAGAATAATATTTCTAACAAAATAGCAATGGACCTTTTCTATTACACATAAATATATTATGTAAACGGAAAAGTGAAAATGCCTTTTATTAATAAAAACATGTATAAGATACATACTAAATGATATGCTCTAGGGCATACTACTAACATCTATAAGAGATGCAATGATGGGCTAATAAGAAGATGCATACCAGAGGAGGAAATAGAGAGCATTTTGCAGCATTGCCATTCATCATCATATGGAGGACATTTTAGAACCTCAAAAATAGAAGCCAAAATTTTGCAAGCAGGGTTTTTACTGGCCAAATCTATTTAGAATGTGAGATCCTTTGTGCTGACTTGTGACAAATGCCAAAGAACAGGGAACATCTCAAGAAGGAACGAAATGCCACTGCACTGTATACTTGAAATAGAACTATTTAATGTGTGGGGAATAGACTTCATGGGTCCATTCCCATCTTTGTGTGGAAACAAGTATATTCTGGTTGGTGTTGATTATGTGTCTAAATGGGTAGAAGCAATAGCCACGCCAACAAATAATGCCAGAGTGGCCACAAAATTCCTTAAGAAAAATATCTTCACAAGATTTGGCACACCACAGGCAATAATCAGTGATGGAGGAAGTCACTTTTGTAATCAACAATTTGAAATACTATTGAAGAAATATGGAGTGACTCACAAAGTGGTAACACCTTACCATCCTCAAACCAGTGGCCAAATAGAAGTTTTAAAAAGGAACTAAAACATATCCTTGAGAAAACAGTCAATCGCTCAAGGAAGGATTGGTTTACAAAATTAGATGATGCACTGTGGGCATACTGCACTGTGTATAAAACTCCCATTAGAGCAACACCTTTTCGCTTGGTTTATGAAAAATCATGCCACATCTCTGTCAAACTTGAACATAAAGGCTATTGGGTAATTCAAACCCTAAATTTTGACCTAAAAGTCTGGAGAAAAAGGCTTCTGATTCAATGAGCTGGAAGAAATCAAGCAGAATGCCTATGAGAATGTTAAAATCTTCAAGGACATGACCAAAAGATGGCACGACAGACACATAACAAGGAAAGAAATCAAGGAAGGAGACCTTGTCCTGTTGTTCAATTTAAGGTTAAAACTCTTACCAGGAAAATTGAGGCCAAGATGGTCCGGACCCTTTAAGGTAACTCAAGTCTTCCCACATGGAGCAGTAAAAATATGGAGCAAAACCTTAGGCACCTTCAAGGTTAATAGGTAGAGATTGAAGTCATACTTCTCAGGAGATACAATTGAGAAGGGATTCACCCAATCCTACACTACCCCTCCAGCTCAATCATAAAGCTGAAGAATAGTCAAGCTAATGACTATAAACAAGCGCTCCTTGGGAGGCAACCCAAACACTTTTATAACCTTTCTTTTAATTTTCATTATTTTACTTCCTGTTCTTTAAATTTTTGAAGGTACCCAAAAATCACAATTCTGCAAAAGCAAGGAACTGAAAGCAAGGGAGGAGTGGAAACGTCAAGTCAAAACCACGCAAGAGAAAATTTGACAAAATCAGGAAAGTAACTCTATCGCTAATCTTTGCATTCATTTCACTCATATAGATAGTGACATTTTAGCATGAATAATATATATATAAAAAAAGGAGATCCAGACAGTTACATGGGCTGTGTATATAGTTTTAGATGCCCCGTGTAGAAACCTGGAATCCTAAAAACACACTTGCATAAGCTCTAGAAACCTACATGGGTTGACCCCATTTAATGTTACAAACCCCGTGCATCATATAGGGAGAGAAAAATTCTAAGTTTAAGGGAGATAGAGAGTTACATGGGTTCCCAAATAAATTTACACGGGTTGTATAACCTGTCTAGCAAAGCAACTTTCGAACAGAGAGTTACATGGGTTCTCAGAATGCGACCCATGTATTGATACACGACCCTTGTATCCAGTCACAAATTTGATACCTAGGGGTGCAAAAATGCATAAAACGAAGGGATAAATGCCCCTTTAAATTCTCCTCCCACTATTAAACTTCCATCCATTCAAGAACTCTTACTCTCCACAACTCTTCCTTTTCAATTAACACTCAAGTCTCCACTCCATTCACAAACCCTAGCTTTTTCTCCCTCCCTAAACACCAATGGCACCTGCTAAATGTCCAGCAAAAAGAACCGGATCTTCCTGAAGACAAGGAAGAGATTCTTCATCTTCACCACCCTAGCCATCACCACAATGCCCAAGAACAAGGAAACCACAGCAAGACCCACCTCAAGCACCTCAACCATAGCCGTAAGCCGTACCCCACCCTCAACCTTAACCACCACAGCTAGCACAACTGGAATTCTCCATTGTTTGGCTATTTTGCGATTCCACCCACAGAGATTTGTGTGCACGGCTTCAAAACAGGAGAATTATCTCAACGAAAAATATGGACTTTGGGTTGCTGGAACAACTCGAATTGCAAGAAGAGATAGATGGGCTACTTGAAAGCATTGGATGGACTCAATTTGCCAAACTCTAGTTCCTAGCCTATAGAGACACCACACTCAAGTTCTTCGGGAGCTTTAAGGCCACCTTATGGCCTACAGACAGAGAGGATAGGGGCAGGATCAAGTTTAGACTGCTTGGTGTCGATCGGATAATGAACATTAATGAATTCAATGCAATATTCAGCTTTGACAACATTGGGCATGTGGAGATTTCGCAAAACAGGATGATATACAACAGTGTTGACTTCTGCCACTCCATTACACCAAACACTGACTTCTACAACTCCAGCAAGTCCAAATCTTTAAGTATCACTAGCCCCACTCTAAGATATATACACAGGCTAGCCGCTCACACCATCATAAGACATGGTGATAGCTTGGGCATTGTAAACGCTAATGAGCTTTTCTTCTTATGGTACATGGTCACTGGTCAATGTTTCAGCACCAGCTTCTTCCTGTATAACCATCTGAGCAGCATATCCCACCAGCCTATGAGGCACATAGTGCTTGGCAGCCTCATCATAGCCATAGCACTCCACTTTGGATTCATCCCTGGACATCATAGGCTGCGTTCCATTGCTGGCATCACTAGGATTGATCAAACCATCTGCATATCCATGGGGATATGTAAGAAGGTTGGAAAAACATGCTTCCTCATCGATACAAAAGGGAATGTCATCATTAGGCGAGAAGAAGTAAGGGAAGAGCCAGGTGAACCCTCACAGGCCCAGAAGGAAGCACAAGAACCACTCCACCATGAGTCCCCCACTAGAGTACCTCTATACACACCACCACCTATAGACCCCGTCCTCACATACCTTCAGCGCATGGAGACCACCTTTAACAACAGAATGCAGGCGCTCGAAGGCAGCCTCCAAGAAGCCCACACCAAGCTCGATATGATAGTTGAGAGGCTCAATGCAGAGGGACCATTATTACCATCAGAGACTTTCTAGAATTAGGACTTTAGGATAGGTTCTTTCATGTAAAACTTATATACCTTATCCTAAACTGTATTTATAGGTCTCTAATCCTTGCTATTTTGTCCCAACTTTAAACTCTTAATACATGATATGCTTTTTTCATAAATTTTTGTGCTATATCTTAATTTTATGATACGTTGCCATTGAGGACAATGTCAGATTTGAGTTTAGGGGTACAGATGTATTCCATGCATTGCAATTCACCTTACATTTTATTACATCGCTTAACTATATCCATATTATACGTGTGTATTAAAAATCTAGAAAATTTTACAAATTTTGAGAATTTCAAATGTTTTTCAAGTTAGAATTATAACAAAAAATATTAATAAGCCAATGATTGGACTCCATGGAATTGAGGAATGAATGTATCTGGATAGGCAAAAAGGTTTTAATATGTTGTTTGGGAAAAACTTAATCATCTTATGTTTGCTAGTTTTACAACCTCGTAAGTGCACGGATCGCGAACAAGTAATAAAGTAGTGAGTAGAGTATCGTCTCACGAGAAATTTAATTAGTAAATACAAAACTACGCAGTGATTTTGGCTGTCTAGGTCATTTCGAATAAAATGAATAAATGAAACTTGTATATTTTAAACGCTAGAATAAAAAATATAATGAACTTAAAATGGAATAGTCTATTTTGAAATAATTTCGGAATTAAGATTTCACACTTTAATCTTACTATGGATGTAATCTTGTCTATTTACTGGATTGAGAATCGTTTGCCTTAATGGAAATTAATCCTAAGATATCCTAAGTTCTCTCTCAAGGCACCCAAGGTGTATTTTAATTAACCTAAATCCTACTTTTATGGTGATTAAATTAATTAAAACTCTTTAAGATCTTTAACTAATTTTGGAACTCCACAAAGGTCATCAGCCTATCTCTAGGTCAGATTTTCTAGGTTCAAAATCTTGATTTTCTAATATTAATCTTCAACTTTCAGTTTTTTAATTAATATTTATAATCAATACTAAGTGGGTACCAACACATAGCATGCATTAAGATCACAAGAAATTAAATCAAGGAACAAATCTCAAATCCAATAAACAAAACTTAATGTTTGTCCATAATAATGATTATAAGCATTACTCTCCTAATTCCAAAATATGAAAATTACTCACTCATGGTGAGTTCAGCAAACATGATAAAAATAAAGTAAGAGACAATAAAAATCCTCTAAAGGAAATAGAATGAAAGAACCGAAGAGGATCTGCAGCTTTGATCTTGTGGAACTTCGGCTGAAGCCTCCTCCTTGATACTGCTGTCCAGCTCCTCTAGATGGCTGCGAGGAAGTGATTTTATGGCTCTAGGATTTCCCCTCTCTCCTCTCTCCTCTCTCTCTTTTTTCTTTTTTGCAGCCTCTATTTAGAATAGTTAGTATAGGATTAGGTTTTCTTCTTTTAGGGTCCCCAAAAGAGTTAGGAATCTCTTTTCTCTGTTAAAAACTGAAGCTAGAGCTAAATTAGGAAACTGGCTGTCGATTGATACACGGCCCATGTATCACTGCATAGCCTAGAGCCATGTAACTAACTAGAGTTTTGAAGGTTTTGCATCTCGCGATGGCACAGAAGATTACACGGGACGCAGCTGGTTACACGAGTCCAAGTACACGACCCGTGTACTTTTGTTCTTCAGAGAAATATTCAAACCTATCCAGGCAGAGACTTACAAAGGTTTCCATGATTTACACGGGTCTGAGTACACGGCCTGTATATTGCATTTCTTCCTTGTCTCTTTCAGCTTTCCCTTTGCAGCAGGTTACACGGGTCTGTGTCTTTGCTTACACAACCCATGTAAAGTGTATCAGCAACACTTCTCTTCCCTTTGTGTTTTTCCAAGCTTTCTTTTATACTCTTTTACCTTGGAACTTCATCTAAACACCTGAAATGATGCAGAAAATATGGAATTTAGAGTTTGTCAATGCAAATCACAAAAGTTAATCAAATTAATAACTATCCATGCGATTGCTGGTTTACATACTATGAAATAGTATACAAATGTGCTTAAAAATATTTCTATAATACAAGTGTATCAAATACCCATAAACTCAAACTTTTACTTGTCCTTAAGCAAAACAAAACTCTGTTTTAAAACACATTTTAGGGGATAACATAGGAATATAACCAATGATTCAATAAGCACATAATTGAACTGCTCTAATCCTTCATAACATTTACCTTCTTTCAAGGCATAAGGGTTCCAATAGCTGCCTGCTTAGAATTTGCTCTCCCTTTATGGTGTTTCAACTAGTTATTCCCCTATACAAGGCTATTAATAAGTCACAAATAACCTATTTTGTCATAATGGAATTAAGAAATACTTACTCCCCCAAATTGCCTCTATTGATGATGATTGTGGTGAGTTTGATTTAATTCCAATTCCATAGGCATGCGTCAATTTCCTATCTCCACTAATGCAGCATACACTTTCTAAAAGATCAAAAGGTCTTTAGATAGGTTGTATTGAGGTTAAGGGGGTGATGATTTGGCTACCAATGAAGGGTTTTAAAGAATGCAAACACAAGAATAGCTTTCATGTACAAAGTCCTAAGTATACCAAGTTTATTTTGTTGATTTTGTGTGAGGAAGAAGGGTTCTTCATAGTGCTAAGTGTGCTTTCATGAAACTTCTCTTGGGACTTTTCCTTCTCTCTCGTTTTTTTTTTCATATCAAGTCGCTTGTGTCCTCTCCCCCAAACTCATTACTTTTGTTGTGTCACACCTTATCCCTTTGTAAGGCATAACATGATCCCGTAGAATACCTAATGAACTACCGAACTTCACCTATCGATAACTCATTAAGTACCCTACAAGGGATTTTAAAAACCTTTTTCTTACTTTTTGGAAGTGGTGAGCATTTTCTCACATTTAATATAAGTTTGAAAGCTAGCTAAAATTTTTGTCCACTTCTATTTTTACACAAATTTTGGAAAAATTTTGGCAGAGTGCCGTCTGTATTTCAAGAAAACAGTTCTTCACAAACCTGTAAAAACACTTCCAATGATTCTTTTTCATCAAACTCACTACTACCTCAACACAATTCAATATCATTTCTTAATTTAATTGTCATAAAAAATAGTACTCAATAATTCCATTCATATTTCATTATAATAATTCACTTTACATTAATCAACCAAACTTTATATTTACAAATCCAAAATACTATTATTACAAACTCTATACAACTGCTCATGACCAGTTATTACATGTACATATATTTACATACATCAAAATAAATATTACAAACAGGGTATAAAATATACCCGACAGAACTTCAGGGAAGGTGGCTCCAAGATCCTCAAGACTCTCACTCGCTTCCTCTAGTCTCTATATCTCATGATAAAGAATAATAGCCATCAGAGTACTATGACTCAGTGGTGCACAACATACTAAAATAACATTTATGCATAATTTAAATCATACTTATTCAAACACATTGTTGAAAATGGAAGACATATGCAAAACATGATTTATAAACTTTTAGTCCAACAATTTCATTTAGGAATTCTCAAATCAATTTCATAAAAACACATAGTTATATCATGCCATTCGAAACATATTCATCTCAATAGTCAGAGGCTTATGAGAAATCACAAGGCTAGTTAGCTCAAATATATGGATAACCATTCAAATTTCTTCTTCTACTGGCACACACCTCAACACTTCAGCCAGAGAAGGAATCAAAATTCAAAACTAATTTCCCCTACTAGTCATGCTAGTGAGGCATTCAAATGTATGGTGTAACGATCGAGCTCCAACCACTAGAGGAATTGTCCGCTTTGGCCATAAGCCTCACGGTTTTGTCCCATAGGTGAAATGGAGAACTTCCTAAGAGGTCACTCATCCTAGGATTTCTCTCAAGCGAGCACGCTTAACCGTAGAGTTCTTCCAACTCTCCAGGCCATTCCACCAAAAGGCACCTCTAGTGATTAGTTCCCCCATTTTATATATCATTACTTTTTGAACCCAAGACCATCTTCGTGCTTTGTCGATGTGGGATTTGCCTAAGGGACCTTTCTCCCCCCCCTTTCGGGACTCTGTGTCCTAGCTGAGGTTTGCCCCACCATCGCCCGAGAGGACACGCGAGTGGCTCTGATACCAATTGTAACGATCGGGCTCCAACCACTAAAGGAATTGTCCGCTTTGGCCATAAGCCTCACGGTTTTGTCCCATAGGTGGAATGGAGAACTTCCCAGGAGGTCACCTATCCTAGGATTTCTCTCAAGCGAGCACGCTTAACCCTAGAGTTCTTCCAACTCTCCAGGCCATTCCACCAAAAGGCGCCTCTAGTGATTAGTTCCCCCATTTTATATATCATTACTTTTTGAACCCAAGACCATCTTCGTGCTTTGCCGATGTGGGATTTGCCTAAGGGACCTTTATGACACTATGGTTTCAAAACTGTCTTAGCAATTTACTAAACATTTATTGTCATTTCAAACACATACAAGTAAACTTTCAACAATTTAAGTCAAAAGCATAATAAACATTTCAATACAATTGAGTCACAATTTAATATCTCAATTCATTCAAAACAATTTGCAGAAGAAAATTTACAGAAATTCTATGTTGTGCACAAACCTTATACGAGTCACCTCTTGGCATTGACTCGATGCTTCAGGTTCTTTCCCGGTATTCTTTTCCATTAAAATACTCAATTTCACAGTATTTCAGTACCATAAATTATCATAAGTCCAAAAATAATTTCAAATCTAACTTTAATATGCTTAATTTGATGTTCTTTGAAATTTGTATTTTGGGATTACTATGCACGATACTATTTAAGTCAATTTGTTGACTTTTTAATGCTTAATAGGTATGGGAATTCTAATTTCACCCACATACCACATTTTGGTTACCTAATTTGTTGGTTTTGGTTGTTTTCTCAAACTTCAAGTCCCTTAGGCAGAAATTTTAAAATTTCAGTTTTGGTGTTTAGTTTTGCACTATTCTATTGGTTATGTTGCTGTGATAATTTAGCTAAGTTTTCTTCATAAAAGTTATTCTTTATTGTCTTAACTTTATTTCCCTTTTTGAATCACTCCATTTGGAGTTTTTTAGCCTAAGTTATAGCCATTTAAACATGGCTGGCTAGATTTGGGGTTACCCAGAATTCTAGGCATTTACTGGTTAATGGTAGTTTTTGTGGGTTGACTGCAGGTGAGTTTTTGGATAGCTTATGGTCAAATTTTGGGTTTGGTTTCTTCATGAAGTTGTAGGGCTATGTCTCAGCTTTCTACTGGTAAAACTTCAGGTCATTTGGACTTTCCTAGACCAAGTTATGGTCATTTACGTAACTACTATTCATTTGGTCATTTTTGTACAGGTCAGTGTGCCCAATCCGGATTTAACCTAATTGTTCACTAAGTTATGGTCACTTTTTGGGCATGATTCCTGAATGAAAATGTGTCATTTTGTGTCTAGTTTCATTCCCAATTGGTCTCACACCAATTGGGTTGGTAAATTTTCAGTTTTGGTCCCTGAAAGGGACCTAGGTCAAGCTGCCTGCAGATTGACCCTCACCAATTTGAATTGGAACTTGTTTCCAATAATTCATACACATCACAAATGATCATTGACCATTTCTCAACTAAAATAAGGTCAATAACATCATTTGGCCAATTCTCAAATTTTTCTTCAATTTTTCACATGTTCAAAACCCTAGCTACACCCAAAGTTTAACCTAATGCAATTTAAAGTGTGTATTTATGTTCTATACACCTAATTCACCTCAAATAACCATTTAAAGCCATCAAACTCATTCATAACAAACCCTAACCCTAGTTGGACGAATTTTCTATTTGGTCCCTCAACAATTATTTTTGTTTGATTTCCCTCAAATCTAAATTAATTCAAGTAAATATGCATGAATATAAAGAGAAATCAAAGAATGGATAATTAACCTCTTTGTGTGACTTTTCTCTCTTCCCAAATTCCACTTCTTTCCTCTTCTTTTTATTGTCAATAAATGAATTAAGGTTCAAGGATAAGATTTACTTAAGAAACCTTAGGGAAATTATGGCTAGATTAGGGTTTGTGAAGCTTGAGTCAAGCTTCCATGGAGATTTCAAGAAAGAAAAATGAGAGAGAAAGAGCTAAGGGAGAGGGACGACACATTGTGGAGAAGAAGACACAAAAATGATTTTTGTTTTAATTTAATTTCTTTTCTTTTCTTTTTTTTTTAATTGGTCACTTAAGTAGATGATTATCCCATTTTTCAATTTTAAAATTATAGTTTTATTATGTCATGCATTATGTCATGCATGATGATGTCACTTTATTATTTATATTTTCTTTTTCCTTTATTTTTTTTTGTTTCTTAATTTAATTTCTAATTCTGAAATTTTCTTTTCTCTGATTTTATTGGATAGTTAGGTCAGGTGTCAGCTCTAGGGGTGAATTGACCAAATTGCCCCTCGCTGGTTCAATCCGGTTTGCAAGTAATTCAATATTTCTTTCAGATCCCTAACCTAATTATTTAACCTGCTTAACAATTCTTTTCTATGATTTTCTCTTTTCCACTGTGTTCGTAATAGTCCTAAGGACCGCAGCGTCACATTTTACGGTTCAAAATTTGAGTTTAGATTGACCTCGCAGTCATTCCCGAGAAGGTCACCCATCGCTGTGACTCTCGGCTCATTTAACTTTTTATGTTTTTTTTTTCTTATTTATACTTAACTATTTGTGTCACACTTTACGCCTCTGTAAGGCATAACATGATCCCGTAGAATACCTAATGAACTACCGAACTTCACCTACCGATAACTCATTAAGTATTCTACAAGGGATTTTAAAATAATTTTCTTACTTTTATAAGTGGTGAGCATTTTCTAATAGGTATTAAAACATTTAATTAGAGTTTAAAAACTAGTTAAGATTTTTATCCCATTTTATTTTTTTGCAAATTTTATAAAAATTTCGACAGAGTGCCATCTGTATTTTGAGAAAACAGTTATTCAAATACCTGTAAAAAACACTTCCAAAGATTTTGTAACACCCCTAAGTTCGGTAGTGCGTTCTGCTGTTCCGGTGACCAGTGCTGTCCGGACAGCTAGGATGCCTAGAACCGTACTTCAATATGAGTGAGGAGACATAAAATAATGAAATACAAGAAAAGAAAAACAAAGGAAAAATCATAGCAAAGAAATGTAACCGAGTAAGTGAGCCGGGAAACCTAGCGATGGTGATCAGACCGGAAGTCACTGTGGACCGTTGACTAGCTCTGCATGGGAACCCTGGGAAACATTTTAGGACTTAAATATACCATTGTTGAAGATTAAATATCATTATAAAGATCAAAGAAAAATTAAATAATTAGTACAAAGAAAAGTGAGAAATCGAAAAACAGACAAAATACTTGTTACGAAAAATCGAAAGCCACCCGAACAGGGCATTATGGTCATTTGACATCCCGAAGTGTCTTTTGACCTAAATGTCCATTAAAAATAAATAGTATTACACTTAGAAAATGAAATGAAAAATTAATTTGATGGTACCTAAAATAAATAGTGGAAATAATGGGTTTAATGTGGGATTAAGTGAAAGTAACTTATAATATGAATTAATTAGAGTAAGTGGACCATTAAGGGAATAAAATAAACACATTATGGGGCTGATGTAAGTCCACTATGTCCAGCAGCCACTTCATCTTCTTCATTTACCATCCAAGCCGTGAATGAAGGGAGAGAAAACTCCATGGACATTTTCATGCAAGCTTGATCCCTCCTTCCATTTCAACTCCATTCACTTAGTGTTCTTCACTAAAATTTGTCTACACATCACAAGGAAGATATTGATACTAATTTTGAGAAGTTTGGTGAAGGTTTAGCAAGTTACAAATAAAGGTAAGTTTGCATTTTTAAGAAATCCTTTGTTAAAGTTTTTATGCATGTTATGGGTATTGGTTTGGTGAAGGAAAATTTTGAGTTTGAAGGGTTATTGTTGTTGCCATTTTGGACAGCCATGGGTCACGTTTTTGATGAGGTATTTGTGTATATAATTGATGAGAAATAATGTTAATCATGGTGATTTAGTAACCTAGTGATTTAATGCATGTATATATGGTGAATGATGCACATTGAATGGAATTGGCATATGGTACGGCAATGTGATGTTGATGAATGAATTGTGGCAGCTTGTGGACACTTGAATAATGGTGTATATTGAAGGGAGTGTGGGCAGCATATTGACCTAGAAGGATTGATGATATGTATGTCAATTTACATTGTAAAGTGTATGTAAAGTTTGTAATGTTTAGGTGTGTTTGTAATGGTACTTAGAAATTGTAATTGTGAATGATATTTGGTGTGTTGAGGGTGATTGGAATCTGCCCAAAATAATGCTAATGTTATGTAGAAAATGTTGTTGGTAATGTGCCAAAACAGTTTGGTAGGGTATGGAAGTAAACCTTGCAAAGGTAAGTGTGTGTTTGAAGTTGGGGTGTGTAATGCATATTAAGGGCAGTGTATATTTTGGCCTATAACCTTGAATGTGTAACCTTAATTAGTATGAGACCAATTTGAGGTGAAACTAGGCACAAAATGTGCCAACTTTCATTGAGAAACCATGCCAAAATTCTGCTTGCAAGGTGACCTAAAAATTTGACCAATTCGGATTAGATGCAATTAGGACCTGAAAAATGACCAATTGGGCAGCAGTGAGTGTTTAGGCCATAACTCACTCAAACCAGGTCCAATTGACCTGAAATTTTGACCAAGAATAGTTAAGACCCATACCTACAAGTCTTATGAAGACACCAAAGCCCAGAAATGACCATAAGCAAGTCAAACAACTTGCACAAGTTCGGGTCCAAAAACGCCGAACCAGAATTGACCACTTTGACCTAAAATTGACCTAAAATGGTACCATTTGACCAGCAATAGTGTAATGACCATAACTTGGTCTACTTAACTCGGATTGACCTGAAATTTTGCACCGCGTGCAATAAGACCTAGATCTACAAGTTTGTAGTTTCGACCGAGACCCGAAAACCGAGGGAACTAGATCGTCCGGTTAGGTCAATCCATGTTCGAATCCAAAGAATTTGCATTAAAATGCACTAAGCGAGGAAATGACTTTGGTAAAACATACCAAACCTAAAACCCTATCGAGTGTGACATATTAACGACACTAAAACCTAATTTACCTAAAACGCATCGAGGGTCGGTATATTAGGTGATTAAGCGAATAATTGAGTTCAGTGCATTATTTACCAGACCCCATCGATAGAGACAATTTAATTTAGTATCAAACACTTCAAATTGTGTTTCGCTTAACAAGGACTCAAAGAAAAGGGAAAGAAATACTGAGTCAAGACCAGGAGACAAATATCAGAGGTTTGTGCACAACAACTGTTTCTTTTGAATTATTTTCAATGGAAATAAATATTGATTATTTGTATATCATTATTTTAAATTGTGGAAATGTGTTTGAGGAATATTTATTGATTGAAAAATATTATGAATAGTTTGAAACTGTGAAAAATGGTTTGAATGACATTGATGGATACTTATTGATTAAAAGCATTAGAAATGGTTTGAAACCACAAATATCATGTATATTGATTGTATTCCTCTCTAGCTTGTCTAGTGGGATGAATTGAATTCTCTCTGGTCAAGTGTTGAGGTGTGTGCTGTTGAGGACGAATAGAAGGAGTACTCATATTTTTGCTAGCTAGCCATGTTATTCCTCATTAGTCATCGACTTTTGGGATGAATTGAATACCTCATTAGCCATCGGCTTTTGGGATGAATTGAATTATGGATCATGATTAAGCGTGGTGTGATTTATCGATGTGTATTGTGAGATTGTAAAATGGGTTTTAAACTCTAATTGACATATACTGTCTTTTGAATTCAAACCTGATCTGACTTATGGAAAATTATTGTGATATTGAGAAATGGAGTTTAAATTCTTATTGACCTTTATTGTCTTAAATTTGACTATGGTTTTAAGTATCCACTATTTACATGATTTATGAATTGTGATTTAAATTGTATTTGGTTAATGTTGTGCACCACTGAGACATTGTCTCAAATGATAGCTTTATTGTCGCCGCAGTAGAGAGATAGACAGTGGCAGACTAGGTGCATATACATCCAATGAGGGATTACCCGGTATATTGAGTATACCACTTTTGCTTTTTGTAATCAGAATGTATGACATCGTATGTACATATTGTATTTGGTTTTGAGCAGTTGTAAATTAAATTAAATTGTACTTGAAGTTGTAAATTAATTATGAGTGTTTTGGATTGTAAAAGTTGTATTATATTTCCTTATCTCAGACTTTGAAAAATTTCTATGGAATTGAGTTGATGAATTGTTGTGTTGAGAAATGTATTGAAGTTGAGATTTGGAAAATTATAGAAGTGCTTTTACAGGTTTTCTGAAGAACTGTTTTATCTAAAATACAGATGGCACCTTGCCAAAATTTTTACAGAAATTCCAAATAAATCAAATGAGTTAGTTGTTTCACCTCGCTCACCAAAGTTTTTAACACTGTAAATAGTGCTCACCATCGTAAAAGAAGTAAGAAAAGTTTTTAAAATCCCTTGTAGTGTATTTAATGGGTTATCAGTAGACGGAGTTGGTAATTCATTAGGTATACTACGGGATCATGTTATGCCTTACAGAGGGGTAAGGTGTGACATGTTTTAGTGGTATCAGAGCAAAGTTTTTAAATTCTGTTTTCACCTGTTATTTGAATGTTCTTTCTGCATAGTACAACTGCTCAATATCATTGTTTGATACATACAAGACATTACAAAGATAAATATGCACTAACGAGTGAATATTCTTGTGTCATTTGTTCAGAAAGTTAAAATCCTCGCATTGAATATGGAAGAGGGTGATCGCTCAATGATCATCTATTGAGGTCGAGGTGCAAGGGATGCCCTGTGCCTACAAAATGTTAGTGGTTCAAGAAGACCACCGCAGATCGCAGCTTTCGCTCATCGCTTCAGCAGATGGTCGCAATATTCCAACAAATGGTCGGTAATGCACCTACTCAAGTCCCAATTCAGACACCCGTGGTACAACCACAGTCTCCTACAATGCAGTATGATACATTGATGTAGTATGGGGCTTCAGAGTTTAAGGGGCCAGTAGATCCTATAGAAGCTGAACCGTGGTTAGAGAGGATGGATAGGGTGTTCAAGAAACTTCATTGTACAGAGGAGCTCAGACTTGAATACTCGTATCCTTACTACTGTGGGGATGCTTATGATCGGTGGAAAACCATTCCCCACGATGGTAGAACTGCAAGGTCGACTGGAATGACTTCCTCAGGAATTGCATGTAAATACATCCTCGATGCTTATGTAGACCGTAAGCTACCAGAATTCTTAAGTTTGAAACAGAGGGGCAGATCAGTGGCTGAGTATGAAAGAGAATGTTCCCGCCTTAGCCATTATGCAATGAGTCTACTCTCTACCAGCAGGGAGAGATGCAAGAGGTTTGAAACTGGCTTGAAGCCCAGTATTAGAGTACAAGTGCTCGGCTTCAAACACACTAACTTCTCTGAACTTGTTTCTCAAGCCCTAGAGTTGGAAAGAGTTGAGTTTGAGACTGCTCCTGAGAAGAAGAGGTCAGAGAAGACAGAGAAAGAGGGAAAATCAGTAGATCAGAGTTCCAGTGGTCATACTGGAAAGAGGAAGAACTATGGGGGACATGGCAGAGGTGGCAAGAAATCTGGTAGGGGAAGACATTCAGGACAGAGACCTCCCCTATCTGGTCAGCAGAGTACCAGAGGTTCCTATCCTCCCCGCCAGTGTGAAACTTGTGGAAGATATCATGGTGGGATCTGCTACAAGGCTATTGGAGCCTGTTATAACTGTGGAGGCACAGGACACTTTGCCAAGGACTGCACCAGTAGTCGCAGAGTTGGACCACCTCCTACTACTGCAGAAGGGTCAGTTCAGAGCCCTGTCACCAGAAGCTCACAACCACCTAGCAGAGGTAGAGGCAGGGGTAGAGGTAACCCAAAGAGCAGCCAAGGCACAGTAAAACAATCAGAGCAAGATAGTGCTCCAGTCAGAGTCTATGCCATGAGGCAGAGAGAAGAGGCAGAGACATCTGATGTTGTGGCTGGTACCTTCTCAACTTTTAACCAAAATGTGTTTGTGTTATTTGATCCGGGCTCTACCCATTCTTATGTGAGTGCTAGCATCGTTGATTGCATTGCTGTTCCATGTACAAAAATGGACTTTGAGGTGCTAGTAACAAGTCCGCTAGGACAGGAGGTCAGGGTTAATAGAATGTATAGAGATTGTCCTTTGGTGATCCAAGGACACACTTTCCTGTCTGATCTCATTGAAATGCCCTTCAGAGATTATGATATCATCTTGGGCATGGATTGGTTAGCTAGGCATCATGCCATGATTGATCAGAGATCAAGATGGTCACTTTTGGTCTCCTCGCATGATGATGTGGTGATACAAGGGGAGAGGCAGCTATTGCCATCCAACATCATTTCGGCTGCACTAGCCAGAAAAATGATCAGAAAAGGGTGTGAAGCATACTTGGCACATGTGGTAGACACCCAAGTGGGGAGTCCAGCATTGAAGGACATCCCTACAAGACATGACTTTCGGATGTGTTTCTGATGAATTGCCGTGATTACCTCGGAAAGAGAAGTGCGCTTTGAAATTAATGTTCGCTCGGTGTGGATCCAATCTCCATAACGCCATACGTAATGGCACCAGCAGAGTTGAAGGAGTCAAGATACGATTACAAGAATTACTTGAAAAGGGCTTTATCCGCCTAGTGTGTCACCTTGGGGAGCACGGTGTTGTTTGTTAAGAAGAAGGATGGTACTCTCCGCTTATGCATTGACTACAGTGCTTGAATAGGGTGACAATAAAGAACAGATATCCATTGCCTCGCATTGATGATCCATTCGATCGATTGAAGGGTGCAAGATTCTCCAAAATTGATTTGCGATCCGTTATCATCGCTTGAAGGTGCAAGAGCAGAGTATTCCAAAATCGCTTTAACTCGATATTGCCACTATAAGTTTCTACTAATTCCATTAGGGTTGACAAATTCTCCACCGCTTTATGGATCCGATGAACACTATCTTCGCACCATATCTTGATCAATTTGTGGTGGTGTTTATTGATGACATTTTGATATACTCGAGGAGTGCAGAGGAGCATGATAGACATCTCATGATTGTACTACAGACTTTAAGGGAGAAACAGCTTGTACGCCAAATTGTCGAAATGTGAATTTTGGTGAAGGAAATCTCCTTTTGGGACATGTTGTGTTAGTGAAGGGATCAAGGTAGATTCCAGTAAGGTAGAAGCTATCCTTAATTGGAAACCGCCCAGGAACCTCACTGAAATTCGCAGTTTTCTGGGCTTAGCTTGATATTACCGTCGGTTTGTGAAGGGATTTTCTATGTTATCTTCTCCACTGACCAAGCCGCCGGAAAGATGTAAAATTTCATGGGTGATAAATGTCACAGAGTTTTGATGAGTTGAAGAGGTGCTTAATCAAGCTCAGTTCTCACTTTACCTACTCCGGTAAAGAATATACGCTTTATAGTGATGCTTCTCACAATGGGTTAGGGCTGTAATCGATGCAAGATCGGAATGTCATTGCTTATGCATCACGCCATTGAAACCGCATGAGAGGAACTACCCAACACATGATCCAGAGTTAGCACTATTGTTTTTGCTCAAGATCCGGAGACACTATTTGTATGGGGAGAAATGCTACATTTACACGCATCACAAGAGCTTGAAGTACTTAGGCACCCGTAAGGAATTGAATTTGAGGCAGAGGAGATGGTTAGAACTCATTAAAGATTATGATTGCTTAATAGACTATCACCAGAAAAGCAAATGTGGTGGCCGACGCCTTAAGTCGCAAGACTATGGCAAGTCTCGAAGTTTCTCCTTTGTCCATGGTATATGAATTGAAAGCACAAAGATGCCGCTTTAGAGGTTGATGATGAGGGACAAACAAAGAGTTGCATGGCATGTACCGGTGTTGATTGATCGATCGTAATGGTCGCAGAGTGATGAAAATATCGGTTACCGAAAGAAGTCCAACAGGGCAAGAAACACGAATTCTGTGAGAGATGATGGTTTATTGCTACATCGTAGAATGTGCGTTCCTAGTGATGTGGAATTGAGACAAACCATTTTGAAGGAAGCACATGAGTCTCCATTTGCTATGCACCGGTGGAACTAAAATGTACAGAGGGTGAAAAGAGCATTACTGGTGGATGGGCATGAAAAGAGATATAGCCGAATTCGTTTCCAAATGCCTAACTTGTCCAAGTAAAGGCGTAACATCAAGTTCCACTGGGTTTGTTACATCCTTTGTCGCACTGCAGTGGAAATGGGAACGGATAACTATGGATTTTGTTACAGGACTTCCAAGGACACAGAGTAGTCATGATGCAAAGATGGGTTATAGTGATGATTGACCAAGTCCGCTCACTTTTGCGATTCGGATGGACTATAGCCTGGAAAGATTGGCCAGATTGTACATATATGAGATTGTAAAACTGCATGGAGTGCCAGTAGCAATTGTGTCTGACAGAGATCCTAGGTTCACTTCTAGATTCTGGGGTAGTCTTCAGAGAGCCCTAGGAACTAGATTGAACTTCAAAGACAAAGATTCCACCCATGCATGATGGCCACCGAGAGGGTTATTCAGATATTGGAGGATATGCTACGGGCTTGTGTGATTGAATTTGAAGGTAGTTGGGATACACACTTGCCTTTGATTGAGTTTGCTTATAACAACAGCTACCAATCAAGCATAGGGATGCCTCCATATGAAGCTTTGTATGGCAGGAAGTGCAGAACTCCCTTATGTTGGGATGAAGTAGGTGAAAGGAAGATGATTGGGCCAGAAATTGTCCAGCAGACAGAGGAAAAGATCAGATTGATCAGAGATAGGCTCAAGGCTGCATCGCATCACAAAAGTCCTATGTTGATCTGAAGAGAAGAGATATTGAGTATGCAGTGGGTGATAAGGTATTCCTCAAAGTTTCTCCTTGGAAGAGGATTATGAGATTTGGCAGAAAGGGGAAACTGAGTCCTCGTTTCATCGGACCATATGAAGTTCTGGAAAGAGTGGGTCCCTTGGCATACCGGTTGGCATTACCTCCAGAGCTAGCAAGGATACACAGTGTCTTCCATGTGTCCATGTTAAGGAGGTACAGATCAGACCCATCTCATGTACTATCAGTTGAAGAGATTGAAGTAAATCCAGACCTCTCATATGAGGAAGAACCCATAAAAATTCTGGCTTATGAGGTGAAACAGCTGAGGAACAAACAGATACACCTGGTTAAAGTGCTGTGGAACCATCATTCAGGCCAGGAAGCTACTTGGGAACGTGAAGAGGATATGAGGAGACAAAGACCCACACTGTTCAGAGACTAATGTTGTAAAAATTTCGAGACGAAATTTATTTAAGGGGGAGAATTGTAACACCCCTAAGTTCTAGAGTGCTCATTGCCTGGTGACTCTTTGTCCGGACAGCTAGGATGCCTAGAACCGTACTTCAATATGAGTGAGGAGACATAAAATAATGAAATACAAGAAAAGAAAAACAAAGGAAAAATCATAGCAAAGAAATGTAACCGAGTAAGTGAGCCGGGAAACCTAGCGATGGGTGACCGCACCGGGAAGTCACGGCGTGGACCGTTGACTAGCCCTGGACTGCGGGGAACCCTGGGAAACATTTTTAGGACTTAAATAGACCATTGTTGAAGAGTAAATATCATTAGAAAGATCAAAGAAAAATTAAATAATTAGTACAAAGAAAAGTGAGAAATCGAAAAACAGACAAAATACGGTGTTACCGAAAAATCGGGAAAGCCACCCGAACAGGGGCATTATGGTCATTTGACATCCCGAAGTGTCTTTTGACCTAAATGTCCATTAAAAATAAATAGTATTACACTTAGAAAATGAAATGAAAAATTAATTTGATGGTACCTAAAATAAATAGTGGAAATAATGGGTTTAATGTGGGATTAAGTGAAAGTAACTTATAATATGAATTAATTAGAGTAAGTGGACCATTAAGGGAATAAAATAAACACATTATGGGGCTGATGTAAGTCCACTATGTCCAGCAGCCACTTCATCTTCTTCATTTACCATCCAAGCCGTGAATGAAGGGAGAGAAAACTCCATGGACATTTTCATGCAAGCTTGATCCCTCCTTCCATTTCAACTCCATTCACTTATTGTTCTTCACTAAAATTTGTCTACACATCACAAGGAAGATATTGATACTAATTTTGAGAAGTTTGGTGAAGGTTTAGCAAGTTACAAATAAAGGTAAGTTTGCATTTTTAAGAAATCCTTTGTTAAAGTTTTTATGCATGTTATGGGTATTGGTTTGGTGAAGGAAAATTTTGAGTTTGAAGGGTTATTGTTGTTGCCATTTTGGACAGCCATGGGTCACGTTTTTGATGAGGTATTTGTGTATATAATTGATGAGAAATAATGTTAATCATGGTGATTTAGTAACCTAGTGATTTAATGCATGTATATATGGTGAATGATGCACTTTGATGGGAATTGGCATATGGTACGGCAATGTGATGTTGATGAATGAATTGTGGCAGCTTGTGGACACTTGAATAATGGTGTATATTGAAGGGAGTGGGCAGCATATTGACCTAGAAGGATTGATGATATGTATGTCAATTTACATTGTAAAGTGTATGTAAAGTTTGTAATGTTTAGGTGTGTTTGTAATGGTACTTAGAAATTGTAATTGTGAATGATATTTGGTGTGTTGAGGGTGATTGGAATCTGCCCAAAATAATGCTAATGTTATGTAGAAAATGTTGTTGGTAATGTGCCAAAACAGTTTGGTAGGGTATGGAAGTAAACCTTGCAAAGGTAAGTGTGTGTTTGAAGTTGGGGTGTGTAATGCATATTAAGGGCAGTGTATATTTTGGCCTATAACCTTGAATGTGTAACCTTAATTAGTATGAGACCAATTTGAGGTGAAACTAGGCACAAAATGTGCCAACTTTCATTGAGAAACCATGCCAAAATTCTGCTTGCAAGGTGACCTAAAAATTTGACCAATTCGGATTAGATGCAATTAGGACCTGAAAACTGACCAATTGGGCAGCAGTGAGTATTTAGGCCATAACTCACTCAAACCAGGTCCAATTGACCTGAAATTTTGACCAAGAATAGTTAAGACCCATACCTACAAGTCTTATGAAGACACCAAAGCCCAGAAATGACCATAAGCAAGTCAAACAACTTGCACAAGTTCGGGTCCAAAACTGGCCGAACCAGAATTGACCACTTTGACCTAAAATTGACCTAAAATGGTACCATTTGACCAGCAATAGTGTAATGACCATAACTTGGTCTACTTAACTCGGATTGACCTGAAATTTTGCACGCGTGCAATAAGACCTAGATCTACAAGTTTGTAGTTTCGACCGAGACTCGAAAACCGAGGGAACTAGATCGTCCGGTTAGGTCAAACCAGTGTTCCGGAATCCAGCAATTTGCATTAAAATGCACTAAGTGAGGAAATGACTTTGGTAAAACATACCAAACCTAAAACCCTATCGAGTGTGACATATTAACGACACTAAAACCTAATTTACCTAAAACGCATCGAGGGTCGGTATATTAGGTGATTAAGCGAATAATTGAGTTCATGCATTATTTACGGACCCCATCGATAGAGACAATTTAATTTAATCTTGAAACACTTCAAATTGTGTTTCTCGATTAACAAGGACTCAAAGAAAAGGGAAAGAAATACTGAGTCAAGACCAGGAGACAAATATCAGAGGTTTGTGCACAACAACTGTTTCTTTTGAATTATTTTCAATGGAAATAAATATTGATTATTTGTATATCATTATTTTAAATTGTGGAAATGTGTTTGAGGAATATTTATTGATTGAAAAATATTATGAATAGTTTGAAACTGTGAAAAATGGTTTGAATGACATTGATGGATACTTATTGATTAAAAAGCATTAGAAATGGTTTGAAACCACAGCTATCATGTATATTGATTGTATTCCTCTCTAGCTTGTCTAGTGGGATGAATTGAATTCCCTCTCTGGCTGAAGTGTTAAGGTGTGTGCCTGTTGAGGACGAATAGAAGGAGTACTCATATTTTTGCTAGCTAGCCATGTTATTCCTCATTAGTCATCGACTTTTGGGATGAATTGAATACCTCATTAGCCATCGGCTTTTGGGATGAATTGAATTATGGATCATGATTAAGCTGTGTGTGATTTACTGATGTGTATTGTGAGATTGTGAAATGGATTTTAAACTCTCATTGACATATACTGTCTTTTGAATTCAAACCTGATCTGACTTATGGAAAATTATTGTGATATTGAGAAATGGAGTTTAAATTCTTATTGACCTTTATTGTCTTAAATTTGACTATGGTTTTAAGTATCCACTATTTACATGATTTATGAATTGTGATTTAAATTGTATTTGGTTAATGTTGTGCACCACTGAGACATTGTCTCAAATGATAGCTTTTATTGCCGCAGTAGAGAGATAGACAGTAAGCAGACTAGGTGCATATACATCCAATGAGGGATTACAGTATATTGAGTATACCACTTTTGCTTTTTGTAATCAGAATGTATGACACTGTATGTACATATTGTATTTGGTTTTGAGCAGTTGTAAATTAAATTAAATTGTACTTGAAGTTGTAAATTAATTATGAGTGTTTTGGATTGTAAAAGTTGTATTATATTTCCTTATCTCAGACTTTGAAAAATTTCTATGGAATTGAGTTGATGAATTGTTGTGTTGAGAAATGTATTGAAGTTGAGATTTGGAAAATTATAGAAGTGCTTTCTGAGTTTTCTCAAGAACTGCTTTATCTAAAATACAGATGGCACCTTGCCAAAATTTTCTGAAATTCTAAATAAATGAAATGAGTTAGTTGTTTCACCTCAGTTCACCAAAGTTTTTAACACCTGTAAATAGTGCTCACCATTGTAAAAGAAGTAAGAAAAGTTTTTAAAATCCCTTGTAGTGTATTTAATGGGTTATCAGTAGACGGAGTTGGTAATTCATTAGGTATACTACGGGATCATGTTATGCCTTACAGAGGGGTAAGGTGTGACAGATTTATCTCAACAACTTCATCAATTCAACATCCATTCCAACCAATTTCAACATCATTTCTCAAATTCCAAAATTCAACATCATTAAAATACTACTAAAACATTTCATTCAAATTAAAATAAAATATTTCCATTCATATTTCATTAAAGATAAAACAATTTATATACATCATTCCAAAAATTTAGATTAGGAAAAATTCAAACCAAATTTTATTACAAGCTTTATATAACTGCTCATGACCAGTTTTACATGTCTATACATTTATATACATCAAAATAATTTTTACAATCAGGGTATAAAATATACTCGATAAACTTTAGAGTAGGTAGCTCCTCAATCCTCAGCAGCTCACTCTGCTGCTTCTCTAGTCTCTATATCTGCAACAGCAATAACAACCATCGCTGAGTACTAGGACTCAGTGGTGCACAACATACTAAAATAATCTTTACGCGGAATTTAAAACATATTTACTCAAAAATTAACTGAACATGAGATATAAATTCAAAACATGATTTATAAGATTTTAATCCAAACAATTTCTTTTCGAAAGCCTTAAAACACATTTCATAAAAACACACAGTTTTATCATGCCATTCAAAACAAATATCATCTCAATAACCAGAGGCTAATGAGAAGTCACATCACAAGGCTAGCTAGCTCAAATATATGGGAACCTATTTTTTTTCTTCTTCTACTGGCACACACCTCAACACTTCAGCCAGAGAAAGAATCAAAATTTGAAACTGATTTCCCCCACTAGTCATGCTAGTGAGGTATTCAAATATATGGTCATGACACTGTGGTTTCAAAACTATCTTAACAATTTGCTAAACATTTGATGCCATTTCAAATATATACAATTAAACTTTCAACAATTTAAATTCAAAGCATAATAAACATTTCAAGACAATGATATCACAATTCAATATTTCAATTCATTCAAAACAATGTGTAGAAGAAAATTTACAAAAATTATATATTGTGCACAAACCTTATACGAGTCGCCTCTTGGCCTTGACTCGACACCTCGGGTTCTGTCCTAGTATTCTTTTTTACTGAAACACACAGTTTCACAGTGTTTCTGTATCATAACTTATCATAAATCCAAAAATAAATTTAAATTTACTTTTACCTAGCTTTAATATGCTAAACTTAACGTTCTTTAAAATTTGTATTTCGGGGTTACTAGTCACGACACTATTCAAGTCAATTTATTGACTTTCTAAGGCTTAATAGGTATGGGAATTCCAACTATACTCACATACCACATTTTGGTCACCAATTTTGTTGGTTTTGGTTGTTTTCTCAAAACTTAAGTCTTTTAGGCAAAATTGCAAATTTTCAGTTTTGGTGTCCTATTTTGTACTACTCCATTGGTCATGTTGCTGTCAAAATTTGGCTAAGTTTTCTTCACAAAAAATGTCCCTATTGTCTTAACTTTATTTCTTTTTTTGAATCATTTCATTTGGAGTTTTGTAGCTCAAGTTATAGCCATTTGAACATGGCTGGCCGGATTGTCCTAATACAGATTTTCTGGGCATTAATTTGGTTCTTGTAGTTTTAGGTCACTAAATTTTTGGGTGGCTAAATGACTTGATTAAGGGCATTATTTGGGTTTTTATTCTTCATAAAAGTTGTAGGTCTATGTCTCAACTTTCTACTGGTAAAATTTCAGGTCATTTGGACCTGCCTAGCCCAAGTTATGGCCAAATGAATAAACACTGTTCATTTGGTCATTTTTGTACAGGTCAGATTGCCTAATCTGGATTTGGCCAATTTGTTCACTATGCTATGGTTGCTTTCTGGGCATGATTCCTAAATGAAAAATGTGTCATTTTGTGTCTAGTTTCATTCCCAATTAGCCTCACACTAATTGGGTTAGTAAATTTTCAGTTTTGGTCCCTGAAAGAGACCTTGGTCCTACTACCTGCAGAATGTTCCTAAGCAATCTGAATTTAAACCTAATTCTAACACTTTCAACATACCACAATTGGTCACATATGACCATTTTTCAGGTCAAATAAGGTCAAACACACCATTTGAACAATTCTCTAAGTTTTGACTCCCAAAACCCTAGGTCCAGACCCTAACTCCCATAATTTGTTACATTTTACTAATTCAACACATATAAACATACTTCCTCAACTCAATTAAGCTTCCGAACATATTTAATTCAATCAAAACACATACATTCTCATATCAAACCCTAGTTGGCCGAAATCACCCTAGTCCTCCAAAGTTGTTTTCATTTCATTAAATGCTAATTTCTAAGTTCATTAAGTTAAAAATATAAAGATTAAACTAAAAGTTTCAAGTTAGCTTACTAACCTTGCACTTTGAAGTTAAATCTTCCTTTCCTTCAATTTTTTTCTTTTGTCTTTCCCTTGACTCTTCTTTTCTAGTTGCCCAAAAAAACTTTAACCATGGCAAGTGAGTTTTCTATGGTGGGTTGATAAGCACCCAAATAAACATTGCTTAAGGATGCAAAGCTCTAATGGAACCCAAGGATCATCAACACCAAAACAAGTTTTCTTTGAACAAAATAAGATGTAATCTCTATGGAAAAAGAAGCACCAGAATATATATTTCAAAGAGGAACAGATCAAGTGTCAACACAATAACCCAACTTGTGGGAGATTACATTGATTATCAAGTAAAATAGGCAAGTGATCAAGTTACCTAAGTTCTAGTTCTTCCAGAAACTAGCAAGAAAGAAAACTCAAACTCTGTCTAAGGGAGGCTCTCATCTACAACAGAAAATGAAAACCTGAAGGAAGAAGATGGTATTCTCTTCCTTATAAACCTAGGGTTATAGAAACACAAGCTAAAATTGTTAAGACAAAAGTTACAAATAATTGTGCCATGTTGGCTATCCTAACAAGAATAGTAAGTGTATTAATTATAAAGACAAAAGATGGCAACAACATTAATTACAAAAGGGCAGACGGTGGCAGCAATTAGTCCCTCTTTGTGGCAGTATATTGGGGCCCACTTGGTCAAAAAGTAGCTCTCTTTAATTCAAATGAACCAATGAGCTCCCTCCACGTGGCGTAAACCCTCAAACACCTAGGTGGCTGCCAAGTGGACTCCAAGGTAGCATAAGGCATGTCCAAAGTGGCTGGTGATGTGGCAATGGAAGCTCCAGCTTGGCACATGGTGATCCACTTAGATTCTTAGAGCAAGCAAGCTAGGTCTTCCTTATGCAGCTCCCCTCCTAAGCCGAAAATCCTTTTATGGTCCTTGAGCAAGCTTTGAAGTTGCTTAGCTCTTGCCCTAGTGATTGCCCCTTTGAAGGGTGGTGGTGCCCTATGATGATTCTCATCATCCTCTCCCACTTGAAAAGAATTCATCCTCGAATTTGTTTCTGCACCAAGGAAAGGAGTAAGATCAGTTACATTAAAAGTATTACTAACACCATAATCACTAGGCAATTCTATCTTATAAGCATTATTGTTAATTCTTTCAAGCACTTGAAAAGGCCCATCACCTCTAGGATGCAATTTAGATTTCCTTTGGTTAGGAAACCGTTCCTTTCTCAAATGGATCCATACCAAGTCACCAGGTTCAAAAATCATAGGCTTTCGCCCCTTATTAGCATGAGATGCATATTGCTCATTTTTCTTTTCTAGATGTAACCTAGCTTCTTCATGCATCTTTTTAACCATTTTAGCCTTTTTCTCACCATCCAATGAAGCAACATGATCAATAGGCAATGGTAACAAATCCAAGGGAGTAAGTGGATTAAAACCATAAACAAGCTCAAAAGAAGAGTATCCACTAGATGAATGCACAACCCTATTATATGCAAATTCTATGTATGGTATGCATTCCTCCCAAGACTTTAAATTTTGTTTCACTAAGGCTCTCAAAAGTGTGACTAAGGTCCTATTCACTATTTCTGTTTGGCCATTAGTTTGGGGATGGCAAGTAGTAGAGAAAAGTAGCTTAGTTCCCAATTTTCCCTAAAGAACCTTCCAAAAATGACTCAAGAACTTGACATCCCTATCACTCACAATGATTCTATGTATACCATGTAACCTAACAACCTCCCTAAAGAATAGATTAGCAACATATGTAGCATCATCATCTTTGTGACATGGGATAAAATGAGCCATTTTTGAAAACCTATCCACAACAACAAAAATTGAATCATGACCCCTTTGTGACCTAGGCAATCCCAAGACAAAGTGCATGGACAAATCAACCCAAGGATGCTTAGGCACGAGTAGAGGTGTGTATAGCCCATGAGGCATCACCTTAGACTTTGCTCTCTTGCAAGTCTCACATCTAGCACATAGTCTCTCAACATCTTTTCTCATGTGGGGCAAAAAAAAAATGCTCTCTAAGGACATCTAGTGTCTTGGCAGCACCAAAATGCCCTATAAAGCCTCCACTATAACTCTTATTTGCAAGCAATTCCCTAAAAGAACTTTTAGGCACACACAATCTATTTTCTTTAAACAAATATCCATCATGCCTAAAGTACTTTTGGAATGCAGATTTCTCACATGCATGGAATATGGCAGCAAAGTCATCATCATGCTCATATAATTCTTTAACATACTCAAATCCTAATAATTTAGAATCAAGAGTAGTAAGAAGATTATACCTACGGGAGAGTACATTAGCTACCACATTCTCTTTGCCCTGCTTATATTTCAAAATATAAGGAAAAGAATCTATAAATTCTACCCATTTAGCATGTCTCCTACTCAACTTATGTTGGCTTTTGATATACTTCAAAGACTCATAATCAGAATGTATGATAAATTCCTTAGGCCATAGATAATGTTGCCATGTCACTAATGCCCTAACTAATACATACTATCGCAATGGGATTTTGCGGTCGCCCGGACGATCACCCACCGAAGTGGGAAAGAGTGAGGAGTCGCCACCTTAGTTTTGAGGGAAACTAAAGAAAACCATTTGAGAAGTTAAATTAAAAATGAAACCACTTCAAAACAGAGATTCTAAGTTCGGGGTCCGTAAACGGGTGGGGAAGGTGTTAGGCACCCCACCTCGTCCCTTAATAAGGGTAAGTAGATTTAATTCTACGTCCTTTACAAATTAGTTAGAAGGGCTTAGGCGGCAATGTTAATCCTTTTGGTAGAAGGAATGTTTGATTTTTCACTAAATTTGGATCACCCAGATACATAAGTAAATGAGACAACCTTAGTGAACGGGTGTGAGAATCGGATAAGAACTCTCCTCCGATCTTTTTTAAGTTGTTCATTAAAATTTTGAGGGGAGACCGGATAAGAACCCTCCTCCGGTCTCTTTTAAGTTATTTATTTGAAGTTTTGAGGATGAGACCGGATAAGAACTCTCCTCCGATCTCTTTCAGATGTTTATTAAAATTTGAGGTTGAGACCGGATGAGAACTCTCCTCCGATCCCTATTTAATGTTTATTAAAATTTTGAAGGGAGACCGGATAAGAATCCTCCTCCGATCTCTTTTAAGTTATTTATTAAAATTTTGGGAGGAGACCGGATAAGAACCCTCCTCCGATCTCCTTTAGAGTTATTTATTAAAATTTTGAGAGGAGACCGGATAAGAACTCTCTTCCGATCCCTACTTAATGTTTATCAAAATTTTGAAGGGAGACCGGATAAGAACCCTCCTCCGATCTCCTTTAAGAGTTGACTTAAAACTTTTAGGCAAGGATAAGATAAGGACTCTTCCGACCCCTTCTATTTTGATGAGACTCGGACAAAGACTTTTCCGACCTTTAAAAATTTAACCACAGCTACGGGTCTTAAGAACCTAAAACTAAGAATTCTGACCTTCAAAAATGCCTGGGATAAGGTTTATGGATATCCTGTGGCTGAGCAGGAACACTAGACTTGATTCACTGACCTTTTCATGTAGTCATTTTACCAATATCTATTAATGACCGATCCACTCTGTTTCGTTTACTTTGGTCTTATTCCATTTCATGACATCTTTGTCGAATTGCTGTTTACGTCGGCCTAATAGTTCGGCTATCTTCCGATGTGTTATTCAGTCCTCTTTTTAAAGGAGACCTCTAAGTTGCGATTACCTACGTTTACCCAACCACTTACATACTACAAAGAGTTAGAAAAGCGGTTTTGAAATGACGGAGATCAATAAAATGAACCGATCACTAAAAAATGATTTGAGAGTGACTTTCTTTGGGATTGCTTGTGCGAAATGGTCTAGATGTAAGAAGAACAAGGAAAATGCGGGAAATAAACGTAGACGCCTAATAAAACAGTAACATGAACTCTTATAACAATGTTTTCTCTTGGGCTCTCTTGTACAAAATACCCTTGAAGAAAGTTGCAGATGTATGAAGAACAAAGGAAGTGCAGAAACAAACGTAAATGAGTGTGAACTCTTACCGTGAGGAGCCAAATATATTGAAATAAGCGTGAAGTGGTAAGCAGTGATGGCGGATTGATCACTGAGAGTTGATGTCTGTGAAACCGAGAGATGCTTTAGCTAAAAGGTAACCGGTAAGAACCAGGTGAAAGGAAGTTGAGCTTGAGCAGAGGAAAGGAAAGCGAGAGATGATGAGAGTATGACCAGATAATGAACAAACTGGAAATGTAGAGTTCCAATATTCAAAATCTTTTCAAGAAAACACTCCTGAAAACTAGTTTCAAAAGTCTTTTTAATCACTACAAAACAGCAGAGTAACAAACTGAATGAAGTTTCAGAGTTCCTCCACGATAATAGCAGCCTCTTGCCTATATTTTTTTGTCCGTCTTTTTTCGTCCCTTGAACAGTTTTTCATGCAGGTATTTATAGGAATCGGGTGCTCCCCATGAAGGGTCGAGATTCATTTTGAGGAGATGGAGGGTCGATTTTGAAGTACATGATCGGATGTTCAGAATTAAAGAGAATCAAAACGAATGGTCGAGATCGCTTCTCAAAGTATTTGTCCTTTTCCTCTTTTAATCCGACGGTCTTGAATCCTCTTGTCGAACGATCGAGGGTGAGTGAAAACGCTGGTATTGTCATCTTCTCTTTTGATCCAAGGGTTCCGGATTCATCCTTACAAGTGAGATCAACGGTGGAGATTGGGATGTACAGGTGTCATGACATACCACGGCACTGTCGACGTGTGGGCGATTCTTAGGCGTGCGGTGGAGATCTCGTCGCCACGCTTTAACTACCTCGGCTCACGATTCGGCGGCGGTTATTGGAATTTGTCTTATTCTTTTGTCTTCCGATCCCTCCCTAGCTCCTATTCCGATCTCTCATGCCGATCTCCTATCTCCGATCTCTTTTATCCCTTGATCGATCTGGATTTGGTCCAAGCATTAATTACATCTCGATTTTGAAGCGTCCGCCGTTTCCTTCGACATTAAATGCCCATTTTCCCCTATATATACACCTGATGATAGTGGCATTTCCTTCATTCGATTTTTCTCTCTTTCTCCTTGTTTCTTGGTTCTAGCTGTTCCGGGGAAAGTTCCGGCTACAACTGTGGTTTTGATCCTCTTCCGATGGAATTCCCTATTCCTCGACTGAAAATTTACGATCCCGGTGATTGGATGGTCCTAATTGACGATGGTGAGAGAACTGGATTTGACCGATCCGTATTGCGGGCTTGGTTACCGATCTCGAGTTGCTCAACCGAGTTCATTCGGCTTCTCATCACATTGAGTGTTCCGACAATGATTCGATCCACATTGGGTGTTCCGACGGATTAAGCTTCCGTCGGCAATATCCTTGGGATCAGTTATAAACTGATCCTTAGATCACCTGGGAGTATCCTTGGGATTAGTTATAAACTGATCCTTAGATCACCTGGGAGTATCCTTGGGATAAGTTATAAACTGATCCTTAGATCAGCCTCTTCAGATAGGATTTTTCACCGGTCTCTAGAGATCGTCCAAATGATGTAATTTTTCAATGTAATCAGATCTCTAGAGATCACCCAAATGATGTAGTCTGTCAATGTAATCAGATCTCTAGAGATCACCCAAATGATGTAGTTAGTCCTTTATTGTAATCCGATCCCTAGAGATCGCCCAAATGATGTAATCCGATCTTTTTGGAAATAAAAGTCTTGTTTCTCCAATTATTATCTTATTGATTATTTTCCGATCTCTGATATATTTGTCCGATCTGATTCTTTACCTGAATGACACTTAACTGATTCCTTATTTTAAAATGTTTAACTCATTATGCCGATCTCTGATTAACCGATCTCAGAACATTCGGATGTTTGAGAAAAGTGTCAAAACAGCTGTCCAATCCCACCAATCGATGCGCGGCCTAGAACCTCGCGAGCATTAAATGCTCGGACTAGTATAAATAGGGGCGGGAGGGTTAGCCGGTTGTTCTCTCATTTCATTTTCAGTCTCCTGCTCATAGCTTCGAAGTTCTCTCATTTTCTCCAGTTTCTCCGACGCCGATTAGACTCTGGTAAGGACTTTGATCTTCTTTTTTGTTTAAGTTCTTTGTTTCTTTTGAAAATGAGCGGTGCCGAAGGTCAGAGAGCGGCGAGCCCTCCTTCCATTGAGTTCTCTTGGTCATCGTCTGATGAAGAAGAGGCACGCTGCGCGCGCAACTGGACCCCTTAGGGTCCTCGCCTGTGTCGTATGGTCGTACCATTAAGGCGCACGCGCTCTTCTTCAAGGAGAGACCCTTCCCCTAGACGTGCGTCCGTCGGTTCTTCGAGAATCCGCTCTGCAGTCGTTTGTTCAAGAATACAATATTTGTCCTGATTCGTTCGAGCTAATCAAGTGCCATGGCGACCTTCGTGTCGATCACTTCTTTGAAGAGAACGACAGGGTTATGGTATATGAGGAACAGTTAAAGGCCGGTCTGAGGTTCCCTCTAGACGATTTCTATAAGGAAGTCCTAAAACTTCACCGAGCATCCATTGTTCAAATTCACCCCAACTCGTGGCGGATCTTGGTAGCTTTCCGAGGTCTATGCCGAGCTAAGGGAATCAGACCTACGGCTAAAGTGTTCGCCAAGCTGCACCGGCTAACTCACCGAAAGGACGATGACAATTGGTTCTTTCAGCGAAGCCCAATT
>NC_079504.1:79581919-79741022 GCF_030052815.1 Hevea brasiliensis
CAACATTTAATCAACACAATATGTTTCTCAACATTTGTCAACTCAAATCCACAATAATTTTTCAGTGTTTTCAAAGGCTGAGATAAAAGAAATTTATCGCAATATTTACAAACCAAAATAATTTACAATTTATTTTACAACTTCAATGTACAATTTTAATTTACAACTGCTCAAAATCAAGAACACTATATACATACAGTGAACATATATTACAATACAAAATGCAAAATACGGTATACTCAATATACCCGATGATTTCTCAGTGTAGTACTAGCAGCCTAGTTTGCTGCCCTGTCAGTCTGTCTTCCTGCGACAGCAATGAAAAGCTATCACTGAGCCATTGTCTCAGTGGTGCACAACATTAATAAAATACAAATTTAAATCACAAATCATAAGTCATATAAATAGTGGATACTTAAAACCATAGTTAAATTCAAAAGACAGTGAATGTCAATAAGAATTTAAACTCCATTTCACAATATCACAATGAATATCAATAAATTATACACAAAGCTTAATCATGTTCCAAAGTCCAATTCATCCCAAAAGCCGATGGCTAGTGAGGAATTCAATTCATCCCAAAAGCCGATGGCTAGTGAGGAATAACATAGTTAGCTAGCAATAAAATGAGTACTCATTCTATTCGTCCTCAACAGGCACACACCTCAATACTTCAGCCAGAGAGGGAATTCAATTCATTCCACTAGACAAGCTAGCGAGGAATTCAAGCAATATACATGATAGATGTGGTTTCAAACCATTTACAATGCTTTTTAATCAATAAGTATCCATCAGATATCATTCAAACAATTTTTCACAGTTTCAAACCATTTACAATGTTTTTCAAGCAATAAGTATCCATTCAAACACATTTCCACAATTTAAAACAATAATATACAAATAGTCATAATTTATTTTAATTGAAAAATTCAAAAGAAATAACTGTTGTACACAAATCTCTGATAACTGTCTCTTAGCCCTGACTCAGTGTTTCCTTCCCCTTCCCCTTCCCTGAGTCTTTGCTAGCTGAAACATAAAATTTGAAGTGTTTCAGTACTCATTTAAATCGTCTCTAACAATAAGGCTTAATACTTAATTCATTGAATTTTATTATTTCCTTAGTCAACCTAAGATGTTGACCCTCGATGCACTCTAGGTGAATTAGGTTTTAATGTTACCAATGTGTTATATTTAATAGCCTTTTAGTATTGGTACATGTTACCCAATTCATTTTCATGTATATTTCATTTTATTGCAATTTATCTGATTTCGGTATACTAATTTGACCTAGCCGGTTGACTTAGTTCCCTCAGTTTTCGAGTTTCGGTCAAAACTACAAACTTGTAGATCTATGTCTTATTGCACGCGGGGCAAAATTTTAGGTCATTCTGAGTTATGTAGACCAATTTATGTTCAATCTACCAACGCTGGACAGAATGCATCAAAATGGTCACTTTAGGTCATTTTTAGGTCACTTTTGGTTCGGCCAGTTTTTGGACCTGAACTTGTGCAAGCTATTTTGTCTTTTTTCTGGCCATTTCTGGGCTTTGGTGTCTTCATAAGAATTGTAGATATATGTCTAAACTATTCATGGTAAAAATTTTAGGTTAATTAGACCTGTTTTGTGGGAGTTATGGCCAAAATACTAACTGCTACCCAAATGGTCAATTTTCAGGTTTTCAAAGTACTAATCCGGATTTGGTCATTTTTCAAGTCACCTTCCAAGCAGAATTTTGGTAAGCTTCCTTCATGAAAGTTAGCACATTTTGTGCCTAGTTTCATCTCCAATTGGTCTCATACCAATTGTAGTCACACACTTAAGGTTCTAAGCCAAAACCTACACTGCCCTGCAACATACACTTCATCACATACCAAAGGACACATTCAACACTTACCAAGTCACTTCCTTCATGCCTTTTCTGTTTTGTACCATAACATAAACACATTTTACTTCACATTGTTGGTCATCTTGGCAGCTTGTAACCACACTCAATATGCACATTATAGTACAGAATTTTCCAGGTTCAAATTACAAATAATTTAACCACATAACATAGCTCCTTTACATGTCCAAACTCAAACCTTTATACACATATACATGCTGCCATAACAAGCACCATAATTCAACAATATAATTCCATAAACCAAACCATGAAATAACACATTTTGGTGTACACTTCAAGTTTGCCGAATTGTACATTTCCTTCCATTAGTTTTCAAGCTACCAAAATCAAGTGTACTATCACATACATCTAGTATACATTATCCAATTTATTCATACACACATAAATACTTACATCAACACTTTAATCTCCCATTTACATGCAAGGATAAACTGCTCTCATTGAAGTTCCATGGCTGTCAAAAATATACCTCTCCCTTAACTCATCATACTTCAAAAATCCTTCCACAATTCAACTACCCATAACATCCCTTCAAGGTTTAATGAAAACAAGCATAAAAAATACATACTTACCACTTTTGAAATTCTTCAAAACCTCACCAAAACTTGATTTCTTGCTGCCTATCTACTGTCCAAGTTGTGTAGAACAATTTTAGTGAAGGAAAATGGAAGGAAACTGGCTTGGATCATGGAAGAGTCAAGCTTGGCCATGGACGGCCATGGAGGATTTCCTTCACCAATTTTCGGCTGGTTTTTGGGAGGTTGAAGAAGATGAAGTTTCTGCTGGCCACATGGTGATTAAGTGTCCACTTTATGGAGTTAGTGGAGCACTAAGTAAAGATTTAGTATTTGTTTATTCTAAGGTTTCCAAATTCTCACATTAAACTCATATCTTTTGCTATTTGAATTAGGTACCACCAATTTAATTTTTCATGAATTTTCCATGTGTAACATCATTTATTTTTAATGGACATTTAGGTCAAAAGATAACTCGGGTGTCAAATGACCGCAATGCCCCTGTTCAGGTTGCATTCCCGATTTTTCGGTAACATCGAGTTTTGTTGTTTTCTCGATTTCTCATTTTTCTTTGTACAAATTAATTAATTTTTATTTGATATTTCTAATGATATTTATGCTTCAATAGGTCTTTAATTATGTCTTAAAATATTTTTCAAGGTTTCCCGCGATCTAGGGCTAGTCAACGGTCCATGCCGCAACTTCCTGGTGCGGTCACCCATCGCTAGGGTTCTCGGCTCGTTTAACTTGGTTACATTTTATTGCTATTATTTTTCCTTTGTTTTTCTTGTATTTTCTTTTCTTGTATTTCATTATTTTTTGTCTTCTCACCCATATCTAAGTGTAGTTCTAGGCATCCTAACTGTCTGGACAACACTGGTCACTAGAACAATAGAACGCACTACCAAACATAGGGTTGTTACACTCGTCTGTAGCCGTGTTTAAATTAATTAGGATTCTATTGGCAATAGTTGCATACTATGATTATGAGATTTGGCAGATGGATGTTAAAACAACTTTTCTCAATGGATACATTAAAGAAATCATTTTCATGGAACAACCTAGGGGTTTTGAATCCTAAGATGGTTCCAAGGTATGCAAGATAAAGCGATCCATTTATGGGTTAAAACAAGCTTCGAGGAGTTGGAACATCCATTTTATAAAAAATGTGGATGAACCATGTATATATAAGAAGGTTAGTGATAGTGCTATCACTTTCCTTGTCTTATATGTGGATGACATTATGTTGATAAGTAATGACATAGGTATGTTAACAACTGTCAAGGTATGGTTGTCAAATACATTCTTCATGAAAGACTTAGGGAAGGCAACCTATATTCTTGGAATTCGCATCTATAGAGATAGAGCAAAAAGAATAATTGTTTTATCCCAAAGTCTATACTTGGAAAAGGTGTTAACGAGGTTTAACATGCTTAATTACAAGAGAGGATTGTTACCAGTGAGATATGGTATCCACCTTTCTAAAGAGATGTCTCCAAAGACGCCTGAAGAAAGAAATAAAATGGCCAGGATTCCATATGCTTCAGTTATTGGAAGTTTGATGTATGCAATTATGTGTACTAGGCCGGATATCGCACATGCTGTTAGTTTAACTAGCAGGTTTCAATCCAATCCAGTTTTGGAACACTAGATAACTGTCAAGAATATTCTTAAGTACTTGAGAAGAACTAAGGATTTATTTTTGATTTATGGAGGTGGTGACTTGCAATTGGATAGTTGTACTGATTCTAATTTTAAATCAGATATCGATGATAGAAAGTCTACCTCTAGGTTTATGTTCATTTGTAATGGAGGTGCAGTTAGTTGGAAGAGTTCTAAATAGAGTACAACTGCTGATTCCACTACAAAGGCTGAGTACATTGATGCATCAAATACTACAAAAGAGGCTGTTTGGATAACGAACCCCGGTCTCACCAAAAATCCAAACACATAGAAAGGCGCTACCACATTATTAGAGAGATAGTTGGACGAGGCGATGTAGCCATACATAAAATAACATCAGCTGAAAATCCAGCTGATCCATTCACAAAGCCTATGTCACAAACTCAGTTAGACCGACATCTAGAGAAGATGGGTCTAAGATATTATAATGAATGGCTCTAGTGCTAGTGGGAGATTATTAGTAGTATACCCTAGAGCATATCATTTTGTATGTGTCTTATACATATTTTATTAATAAAAGGCAATTTCACTTTCCATTTACATAATATATTTATGTGTAATAGAAAAGATCCATTGATATTTTGTTAGAAATTCTATTCTTAAGTTATTAAGAATATGAGTGACAGTATTTCAAGCATAAAGTATCATAAATTGGACATGACTTACCTAGAAAGATTGTAATCATGTTTGTTCCCAGGGTATTTATATGAGATATAAATAAAATGGAATGGTGAGTCTCATGCCATATAACAAACATTATAGACACTTATACATGATAAGTAGGCTAAACCAGTGACGCGTATGACAAACACATGGAGTTTACTCTTATCAATGCATTGTCATATATCATATCAGTGCATATAATCTTTAGACCTGAGATAACACAATTATCTTGTATATAGGTGGTTTGAGTTTGATACTACTTTTATACTTATATTGTGTATGGGTATATGGGCATGTGTTAGCTCCTACTAGTTATATATGGAGATAGGTGTTGATCAAGATAGAATCTAATACCCTAAGTAAATAGGGATAAAATCCTATGTTCATTTAATTGTTCTTGATGTTTCAAGTTCCTGGCCAGGACAGACAGATTTAGTCAAAAAAGAGTTTCTGATAAGAAAATCCAATTAATCAAGAACTGGAATTAAAAGAGAACATAATATTTATAGCAAATGGGGTTTGACATAAACCATGACTCCAGCTCGAATTGAGATTTTGTAATAGAAAGATTCTAGTGCATGGTAACATATGATTAAAGGTTTATTTAAGGTATTCCTTGTTACTGACTTGGTGGCCATGGCACGTTATGCTAGGTGTCAACCATGGTCTATGAGATGCCTAAAATGATTTAGAGAAATCATTTATAGTAAGAAAGAGTTCTGATGATATTAAGAGTTGATATCATATCTCATTGCCAATTAGTGATGAGCCTAGTGAGTCACACACATACACAAGTTAATCAACAAGTTAAATGTGATTTAATTGATTAATTAAAGATTTTAATTGATTAATTAAATAGGTTTAGTTTGCAATAAGATTGCAAAGTCCCTAGTATGACTTGAAACCAAATCTAGGTTATTGGATGTATAGTATAAGTTAAATTTATATTTAAAGTGTTTAAATATAAATTTAATTGTGAGAAATTAATTAATAGAGATTAATTAATTAATTTATATTTGATATAAATTGATTTTAAGAGGAGAAATAATGATTTTAGGTTGAGAACTCAAAATTAAAACATAAAGGTAATTTGGTCATTTCACATGGTGACATGTGGCAGCATGAGATGGTGACACATGGCATCATATAAGTTTGCCATTTGTCTTCCTTGCAAAAAAGGTGATCAAAGTCAAGATTAAGTCTAGCTTTAACACTTGGCTTAATGTGATTAAAACAATTAAAAATAAGATGCTATGCGGTGGTGACATGTGTTATAGGGTTTAAGTGACTTAATGACCTAATTGTAAAAGGGAAAAGAAAGAAAAATAAAACATAACATTCTCTTCCTCAAGGGTGGCGGCAGCCCATGCTCTCCTTCTCCACTTTATCTTTTCTCATCAATTCAAAGAGAATTGCCCAAAATCTTTTGAATTAAAATTGCTAGAAATTATTTCTATTGTCTTATATACACATACAACCTCTCTAAAGGCAAAAACCCAATTTATAATTGGTTGGCAAAGGCTTGAGAAGTAAATTGATGGCTGCCCATTGGTGATCTTGGTGTGGACAAGCTAGTGGGACAACACTTGGGGTCCTAGGTGCTTCCTAAAGGTGCCAATTACATCCATAGTGCATCAAAGAGGTTAGTGCTCTAACTCCTCTTTTAAACTAAGGTTTAAATGAATTAATTTGTTAATTCATAATCTTGAATGGCAAACATAGATCCTAATACATATTAAAAGTTTTTTAGTATGCAATTGAGCATTGAAATTAATTAGGCACATAAAAGATGTAGTATGATGCATGTAACCCTAGAAGAAAATTTTTGAAATTCAATGCTCTAATGAACTAATCAACATGTTTCCGCTCCTTCATTACGCACCTCAATAACTCACTGTTGGAGCTTCTCTTGTACAAGATTTCTCCACTAGGGAAGTATCCCATTACTAATCTTCTGATCATTCTCCTTTCTTTCCTGCTTGCCCCAGGAGGATATTCCCTATTTTTTATGTAAACCTGGACATCATGATACCAGGGTTTGCCATCTACTTCTTGTTTGATCGTAAACCTGGACACTAGCTCACTTCTTGCTTTGATTTGCAATAACTGCGTTATTTTCCCTTCTTCCATCTGAGTCATCACTGCCAGAGTAGCTAAGGCGTTAGCAAATTAGTTCTTGTCCTGGCTCAGGTGAGTGAAAGAAATTTCTTCAAATTCTTTTATTAGTTCAAGGAGATATCTTTGATTCGGGATTAGTTTCGGGTCTTTAGTTTGCCATTCCCCTTTGACTTGGTAAATGATCAAAGCTGAATCCCCATACACCTCTAATTTCTTTATCTTCATTTCAATGGCCACCTGTAAGCCGCTCATGCTGGCTTCATACTCTACTATATTATTTGTACAGCCGAACCTTAGCTTAACAACTATCGGGAAATGTCTCCCATCTAAGGCAACAAGCACTGCTTTGATCCCATTACCGATTAAATTGATAGCTCAATTAAAATACATTTCCCATACATCATTTGGACCCTCAGCATCATCACTTACTGCGTTAATATATTCATCTGGGAATTCAAAATCCAGGGCTTCGTAATCATTGATTGGGTTTTCAACTAGGAGGTCAGCTATCACACTCCCTTTTACTACTTTTCTTGTCATATAGACTATGTCATACTGAGAAAGTATGACCTGCCATTTTGCTAATCTCCCAGGTACGAAAGGGCTTTCAAATACATACTTGATTGGATTCATCCTGGAGATCAACCATGTTTTATGATTCAATATGTAATGTTTGAGTTGATTCGCTGTCCAAGCCAACGCACAATAGGTTTTTTCCAGGAAAGAATATCTTGACTCATAGTCATTGAATTTCTTGCTAAAATAGTAAATGGCCTTTTCTCTCCTCCCAATGTTATCATGCTGTCCCAGAACGCAACCCATCGAGCTCTGCTAAACTGCCATATACAGAATTAATGGCCTACCTGTCACCGGAGGAACCAATACTAGCAGATTTGATAAGTACTGCTTAATCCTTTCGAAAGCCTCTTGACAAGCTTCATCCCACTTAGCAGTATTATTCTTCTTAAGTAACTTGAAAATGGGTTCAGCCTTGGTAGTGAGATTAGAGATGAATCTTGAAATATAGTTCAATTTTCCCAGGAAACTATGCACATCCCTTTCTGTTTTTAGGGAAGGCATCTCTTAGATGGCTCGAATTTTGTCTGGATCCACCTCTATTCCCTTTTCACTTATTATAAATCCCAACAGCTTTCCTGATCTTGCCCCAAATACACATTTAGCCAGATTTAGCTTCAGCTAATACTTTCTAAGCCTTTCGAACACTTTTCTTAATACCCGTACGTGGCTTTTAGTCCCCTCGAATTTAATGATCATGTCATCTACATAAACTTCCACTTCTTTATGCATCATGTCATGAAATAATGTGACCATGGCATGTTGGTAAGTAGCCTCTGCATTTTTTAGCCCAAACGGTATCACCCGATAGCAAAAGACCCCCCACTAGGTGATAAAGGCAGTTTTTTCTTTGTCGTCATTGTCCATCAAAATCTGGTTATACCCTGAGGCTCCGTAAATACATGAGCATCTCCCTAATGCTGCTGCATTATCTACCAGTACATCTATAAGCGGGAGAGGGAAATCATCTTTTAGACTTGTCTTATTGAGATCCCTATGGTCAACGCATACCCTCACTCTGCCATCTTTCTTCATTATGGGGACAACATTAGCTACCCATTATAGGTATTTTACCACTTCTAGGAATCCAGCATCGTATTGCTTTTTAACTTTATCCCTAACCTTGACCAGCGTGTCAGGGTTCATCCTCCTCAATTTTTGTTTAACTGGGACTATTCTAAGGATTAAAGGAATCTTATGCGTAACTATCTGAGGATCTAGTCCTGGCATGTTATCATAGCCCCAAGCGAATACATTAATGAATTCCTTTAGCAATTGGATCATGTCTTCTAATTTTTCATTATTCATGATTCTGAGTTCCTTTTTATTTACCTCTGTCCCCAAATTCAAGGTACTCATTTCATCTCCACAAGGTACTAAGTGGTTTCATTTACTTCTCTCGATTCTTTCAGAGGCCTTTCTTCAGGATCACTTGTCTTGATGGCAATTATGGGACTCTCAAAGTTAACATAAGGGATTTTAGAGTTGATTGGATTATTATGGCTGGGTTGGTCAATGGCTTTGAAGAAGTGAAAATGGATTATATTAAAGATTTAATTTTTACAATGAACTTTTTAAAAGAAAATATTGACACAGAGTTTGGGAAAGTGCACTATTAATTTGTTAATTGCTTAATCATAAAAAGAGGTCCATTTATAGAATTACACTTGGCACCATGGACAAAGTAATCAAGTGCTGGTAACAAAATATACTTTACTTGAAACAAAGCATAGGGATATCCTCGGCTTCCCAATTTTCAAGCTCTTGTTCCTTAGTGGTTAGTGAGATCAGTATTTCGGACATGGAATCCAGGTGTAAGACATTCATAGATGACTCTGAGGGAGATTCTCCATCCTCTACTTCTAAGTTCTCAATGATTGGTCTGGTAAAAACGTTTAAGATTTTTGGGACACTTTTCTTCATTTCGAGACATTTGTCAAATCTCTGATCCCTGAGTAAGTTTCTCATCCGGAACCTTCTATTAGTCAAAGCATCTTCATCATATCCCAACCCTGAGTGACCATTCCTCTGAGCGACTGACACAGGTTCGATAATTCCTTGCAGGGTGGCACCTAATCCCTTGCCCTTTTCATAGCCATTTCTCAGCATTACTTTTGCAACCATGGATGCAGCTCCCTCATCTCCTAGAACAGTTCCTTGTAATTTTAAGGCTTGAAATGAGCTTTCTAGGGATCGTTCAGTTGTTTACACATAAGGAATTGATTGCAGCTTAGTGACTAGCATAGCTTCTTCTCCTCTCACCGTGATGATTTTGCCATTCATGACATATTTAATTCTATGGTGTAGAGTTGAAGGCACCGCATTTGCTGAATGAATCGAGGGCCTTCCCAACAGTATAGCATATGTTGGTTAATATCCATTACCTAAAATGTTACATTGAAAGTACATGCCCCAATTTGGAGTGGCAAGTCAATATCTCCTACACATCTCTCTTTGTGCCATCGAATGCCCTCACAATCATGGAACTTTGGTGTGCTCTAGATGGGTATACTGGGAGCCTTGTCAGGTGTTGTATTTGGCAAGACAATGAGTGCTGAGCCATTTTTAATTAGAACTTTGGCAAACAAACATCCTTTACACTTAACTATTATATGCAGAGCCTTGGTGTGCTTTAAGCCAGCCGGGTCTATTACATCTTCTGAGAAATTGACAAAATTGGATGCCTGAATTTGTCCAACTATCTTTTCAAATTGCCCTAGTGTGATGTCCGGGGTTACAAAGGCCTGGTCTAGAACCTTCTGTAAGGAATGGCGATGCACTTCTGAGCTCAGTATTCATATGAGGAGATTCGGCAGTGTCTTTTTAATTGTTTAATCACATTGTACTCACTCTACTTCATGATTTGCAATAACAATTCATCTTCTTCCTTCCTTTCACTATATTCTCCCCTCCCCACTACTTTTCCCACCTTTTCCTCAGTCTCAGGTGGCTCTCCTACTTCTGTTTTCCCTTTACTTTTCTTTTCCTTAGTGCCATAACACCTCCCACTTCTAGTAATAAATTCTACTTCTGGATTTAGAGAGTCATTTGTTAGGGCAAGTTCTGATGTGAATTGGGGAGCAGAGTCATTGAAGGGGCCTGTATAGGTCATTTTGAAGTGAGCATGAGGGGTGAAACATGGTTTAGGGGTGGTAATGGGTTGAGTGTGGGTATGGTTGAGGGTAGGGATGGAAATACTGCTGGATGCACTCTGTGTATAAACTTGGAAATTGTAATTCCAAGGTACAGCATGGGTATTGGTAACTGATAGCTGTGGTGGGGTACGTATGATTGTCAAAGATGGTGTTGGCGGTGTTGATGTGGTGGGAACAAGAAAAACCATTTTTGGAGCAGATCTTAAGATGTATTTGCCATAAATGGCGGTGTTCACTTCCTTTTCTTCTTTTGACTTTAATTGACACCTCAAGATTTTTAGTGATATCATTCTCTAGATTTCCACCTTGAATTCATAACAATTCTGTAATTCATGATTGGTTGCTCCATGATAAGGGCATCCCGAGCCTGATAGATCACTTCCAAAGTTAAGCCCATATGGATGTATGTACCCTTCTAGTACTGCCATCGCAAGAATTTCATTAAAGAACGGGGTTAATTGATCCACTTCCGTAATCAAGTTTTCATCTAGGGACTCTATCACACTCACACCATTCCCTTTTCCAGTATTGTGATGGGGTAATGGGTTTGAAGTGACATTAGAAGTGGAGCCATTCCCTTCAATATTCAACCACCCATTCCTAATAAGGGATTGTACCCTTCCTCGGAGGGCTCCACAGTTATCTGTTGAATGTCCTATAGCCCCACCATGATATTCACATATGACACTAAGATCATAACACTTTGGATATGGCGGCTGGACGGGTTCTAGTAGGATGGGCACTATCGGATTGATACCCAACAGATAACGGTAAATTTCACTGAGTGGGGCTGGTAATGACGGATCAGAATTCCTTGATGGTCTCAGACCAGGTTGAGGAGCAGGTGGTCTAAAAGGAGTATTTGGGTCAGATGGTCTGGGATTGTAGGCAGCTTAGGGAGGATATTATGGGCGAGGATAATTCAGGAATGGAGGAGGAACATTTGCTACCATTGGGTTTTGGGCTGGAGGGTATGGACTTTGTGCTGGGGTGTAAGGGTGAAAATTATTTAGTAGCGGTAGATGAGTTTTTGAAATGGAGTACACATCCCATTCCTTCTTTTTCCCAAAATTAGTAGGCATTTTTATAAAACTCTCCTCTACTACTTCTTGTAATCTCCCTAATCGGAGATTTTCTTCAATCCTTTCCCCCATCTGGATGATATCCAAAAAACTATTAGAAGTATTCCCAATCATTAAATTGAAATATGGGGCCTTCAGGGTCTCAATGAATAAAGAGTAGAGTTCACTGTCTGTCATCGGAGGATAAACTTCAGCTGCCATTTCTCTCCACCTTTGGGCATACTCCTTAAAGCTCTCCCTTTCCCTCTACACCAGGTTTTGGAGGTCTCTCCGTATGGGGGTAACATCATAACTGAACTTATACTGTTTGAGGAAAGCGTCAGCCAAATCTTTCCAGGACCATAATCTACTCCTATCCAATTATATGCACCAACGTAAGGCTGCTTTCGTGAGACTTTCATGGAAGAAGTGTACCAAGAGTCTATCATCTTTTATAAGAGCGGACATCTTAGCTATTTAAGTGGCTAAATGGATGCACAGATCGGAGCTTTTGCTATATTTGTCAAATTTCAGGATCTTAAATTTTGGTGGTACTATTACATCTGTCACTAATCTCAGCGAAGACACATCGACTGAGCCATACATATTTAACCCTTCAATAGCTCTTAACCTTTCCTTTAGAGCAGATAACTTCTCATTTTCTTTTTCTCTACTTTCTCCTCCTATTGCATGAGCTATTCCCCCAGTTGGAAAATTGGTTATAGGGTAAACTGAAGGGATTGGTGCTGAAGGATGAAATTCTGCATTCGAGACAACCTAGTGATACGAGACAGGAAATTCACTACTAGGGAATGTTGGATTAAAGGTAATTATTGGGTCAGGAATGGGAGTTTGGAAGGTGAAAGAAGTTGAGGCTTGATCATGAAGCTTTTGGGCATGAGTATCAACTGTTGTTGTAAGTGAGGGAATCACTGGTAAATTTGGTTCTGGTGCTGGCCGGGTGGTTTCTTTGTTTTGTGACATTTCTTTCATCATCTTCATTAACTCTGAGATTTGTTCCCTTAATTTTGAAACTTGCCCCAGTAGGTTCTGTACTTGTTCTTGCTCTTCCATTTTCTTCTTTGCTCGGGATCTTGTTAAGTAAACTTTTCTTGGTATAACTAGTTGCTGGATCGGATCTGCTTTGGGAGCAATATTGGTTTCCTGTATAAAAGTGCGTTATAAGTTTTATTTCTACAAATAAACTTACTATGGCCAAAGTTTTGGCTAGTCAAATGATATTGTGGCAAATAATTATCGGAAATGGTGTATGCCGAGGGTAGATTACATTATTTTTAACAATAGCATCATTCGATAGTTCAACCATGAATGATGGGGCATATGCATGGTTATGATACATGTTCATATGACGCATATGTCTTTTCACATAACTCTAACAAGGATAAATCCCATGGGAGTTACATTATTCATTCATATGTTTCAAGGTTCCAGAACACAATTTTATTATTTGTGAAGCGTACATAGTATTGTGCTATTGCCTAGGCTCAGAAAGACTCCTTAAAATACAATGACATCTTTTGAGATACTCATACAATCTCACTTCTTGTCTCGCAGGGTTGAATGTCTTCAAAGCATATTCGGATTCAGGTAGCAGTTCTTGTTTCCCTTGCGCTATCATCTTTTCTAATTGGTTATGTAACACCCTCACTTTAGCTAGTCCGTGCATTCGACTGTTCTGGTGATTAATGTCAGTCTGGATAGTCGGAATGTCTGGAACTATATGTAAACTAGAGTGAAGAGTTATAAATAATTCAAATAAGTGTAAGAAAAATTAAGGAAACATTTTAGAAATGAAATACAATGAAGTTAAATGAGTCGGTGTCCTGGTGATAGGTAACCTAGTGGGAAGTTGTGGTCTTCACAGCTAGAAACCCTAAACCTGGGAGAAAATTCATGAAATAATTTTTGGAACTCCAGAGAAGAGTCATTGAGGTTTCGATGACATTATAATGCCATGAAAATCCTTAGAAAATTTTATCAATCGGTACAAATGATTTTGGCTCCTTAAGCCAAAAGAAGGGCATTTTGGTCATTTTACCTTTATAGACGATTTTTGAGCAACTTGTCTATTCAAGTAAATAAATTATATAACATAAAATATGAATAAATATTGCTAAAAATTAAATTAAAAATGAGTAGAAAAGAAAAAAAAAGAAAATAAAAGAAAATTAGAAATATGACATCACATGATGTCATTAGTGAGCTCTCTACCAATCACCATTTATAACACAATTAAAAGTCATTAAAAAGGGGAAAAATGGGTTAAAAATAAAACAATTTTCTGGTATCTTCTCTTCCAAAATCGGCAGCCCTCTCCTTCTCTCTGTCAACCTGCATTAAAGCTCCCTTGTGAGCTTGATTTCCCCCACCATTTCACCATAAAACCCTATCATCCCTTCATAAAAAATGATCCTTACCATTAGCACAATATTTGGGTAGCAATTTGGAGAGGAAAAAGTGAAGTTATATCTTGTAAAAATTCTACACTCAAGAGGTTAGTGCCATAACTCTCTCTCCCTCTTATTGTTTCATGCTAAGACATCAAATTCAACTAAGAATTTTGGAAAAACAAAGCAAAATATGCATGTTATAGCCACACTAAATTTCGACAGCCCTAAGGTACTATAGGGTTTCCATGATTCAAGTGAATTATAATTGTGTATTGATGCCATTGAACATGGTTTTGATGATTAGAACACTTGAATGTTTGTTGTTTGAGCAAATTGAAATTGTGTAGTTAGGGTTTGGGGAAAACCTAGGGTTTGCTCATGTGTTGGTGAATGGAAGTCCTAATGGTTAATTAGTAACCATTTGGCTGTGTTTGATGAGGAATTGAAATGAACTATGGCTTTGGATTTGAGGTTGGTTATGCTGCCTCATAGGACCTACAGGGCTAGATGTGAGTCCAGTAAGTTTGGGCAGCTGTAACTTGAGTTGTGTAGGTTCAGTTGGTGCAAGACCAATTGGGCATGAAACTAGACACATAATGGCACAACTTTGGTGAAGAAACCTTACCCAGAAAACAAACTTAGGATGACCTAAAAATTGGCCAAATCCACGTAACCAATTCTGGACCTGGTAAAAGTGATCAAATGAACAGTGTTCATTCATTTGGTCATAACTCACTGTAGAAATGTCCAATTGACCTGAAATTTATTTCAATAGAAAGCTTAGACAATTTTGAACAACTTTGATGAAGAACACAAACTTAAATTTTGAACCTAACCAATTGAAATTTCGAGTCCAATTTAGTACACTAAATCTGGAAGAACCAAATTCTGTTCAGAATTTCTGGACAAGACCAATCCGAATAGTTATCGTATTTAGGCCATAACTTGAGGTACAAAACTCTAAATGGAGTGATTCAAAAAGGAAATTAAAGAAGACACATAAAGGAACAACTTTGATAAAGAGAATTTTGTCAAATTTGTAACACCCCTCACCCAACTACAGTGTAGTCCAGCAAGGCATGCTACATTCGGTGCCGGAGCACCCTATCTTATCTTACTTTATTCCTTTAATAATTTTGTTCTCGTTATATTTTAATATCAATTATTTTTCTAAGGAGAAACCAGTGGAGTTTCCCCTATTTTATTATTGTTTAGTGTATTTCAATATTTACCTGTTTAAAAATCTCAATAATATTTTCCATACAATAATTTATCCATACTCATATCATCATTTCAAAATCATTATGTAATTCAAATCCATACTCATTTGTATAAATTCATTCATGCTTATTACATATATTAAAATTCTCAATTTCATTAGTTTACATAATTTGCAAACTAATTGCATAAATTCATAATTTACATCAGGTGCATATTGCATACAATTTCCTAATTTTCATTTCAACACAATAAATAATTATAATGCACAAATTACATAATATGACTAATGTGAGCCCTATGTATATGCATTGCTGAGGAGGTGATAACCTTACACACTTTTGACACTTCTGCAGATCCAGACTCCAAAATCCTAGTCTGTGGTCTACTGGGTTCTCTGGCCAAATCTTCAGTACCTACGCATTGCAAACAGCGACGCGCTAAGCATAAAGCTTAGTGGTTCCAATAATACAAGAAAATATAATATACAAATAAAAATAATAATTTCTTAGTTATTGTGCTTATAAGAATAATAAATAATTTCCAAATTTTTGTTTAGTCGAAGGCTAATTAAATCTTATGATATTAACTCTTCCTAGCATGTTATTTATCGATCTCATAATGATTTTAAGCCTCATGTATTTATTTATCTTCATTTTCTGACCCTTAAGAACATTGATTTTTATTGGAATCATTCTTATTTCTTAACTTAATATTTCATCAATTTGTTGCCTTTAAACTTAATTTAATTTTTATTATTACTTTTTCATGCCCAAGTAACCTATACAAATTGACTGGACTAGATAAACGGGTAAACTAGTACTCGGTACCAGGTACCTCGAGTCGTCACACCATCGGTCACAATGTGTTTCCCGGTGTGCAGAAAGAATGGCTAATAAGCCATAAAAGAAATAAGGCATAAAGCCAAATATAACATCATAATTAGTATAGCCATAGGCTATCATATCACAGAATGGCATGAAGCCATACATACACAGTACTTTTATCAAAACCCTATTGGTATGCTAACCTATCCAAACCAAGCACACTAGGCCTACTAGGGCATTTAACACTTTTAATTTATGTAATTCTTTGAAATTGAAATTTCATTAGTCAACAAAAATGTTAAATTTTTCATACACAATAGGTATATTGGTTCTAATATCACCAACATACCATATTTTGCATTCTAAAGTTGTTGGCATTGGTTACCAATTCCCTTTGAAAGCTTAGGGTTGGTTATTTAAAATTTTCAGATTTCAAATACATGGCTTACAGTTCCATTGGTCAATTTTTCAATAAGAATCTGGCAATATTGTCTTCATGAAAGTTGTTCCTTTATGTGTTTTCTTTAATTTCCATTTTGAATCACTCCATTTGGAGTTTTCTAGCTCAAGATATGCCACTTTGAGCAAGGCTAGCCAGAATACCATTCTGCCAGATTTGGTAGTTCAATTTTGGCTAATAATTTCATTTTGTTAAGTCCAGAATTAGAGTTTGTATTCAACATAAAAGTTGTTCTAAATTATCTATGCTTTTCATTGACATAAATTTCAGGTCAATTGGACCTTTCTAGATTGAGTTATGACCAAATGAATGAACATTGTTCATTTGGTCATTTTGCCCAGGCAGAATGTGTGTTACCCGGATTTGGTCAATTTTTAGGGCATCCTAAGTTTGATTTCTGGATAGGGTTCCTTTACCAAGGTTGTGGCATTATGTATCTAGTTTCACCTCCAATTGGCCTTACACCAATTGGAGCTACACAAGTTCAGTTAAGGCTCTCCAAACACACTGGACTCTAGGAGTTCAAACTGCAGCACACAAGGCAGCCTACCCTTTTCAACATTCAATGACTTACTTCACTTCATATTAAGTTTAAGACTTTCCAAAATTTCACTAGTTGACCATTAATATGTTCATACACTATTGTATGAGCAAACCCTAATTTGGTTCAAACCCTAATTTGTTAAAATTACAAATCTCATTCAAGTTCATTCAATTTCAATTTTATTCATATATATACACTTTAAGTAACATAAATATACAAGTTTAATTTAATCAAATGCTTCAAAACCTTAACCCTCACTAAGGGACCGAAATTTCCACTTCCTCCTTAAACCTAGATTCCTTTCCTTTTTGATAAAGTTTTAACTTCCATCAACTCATTTGCAAGATTCAAAAAACAATTTTAAGGTTTCATGGCACACACCCAACCTCCATTCCCTTGGCACCATTCACTCAATTTTCTCATGCCACTCATTTCTAGACTAGAAATGGGCCTCCACCTTATTAATTTCTACATGAAACTTCATTAAATCAAAGCATGCTTAATCATTTTTCCTCTAAAATTTCCAGCTCATGTAATATACATGTTACTAGAATGAATAGTGCACTCAATGCACAATCATCATGCAGAAATAGGGTGCAAAAATAATCACCATAATTTATAGAAATAAGATTTCAAGACCATATTTTCCAAAACTCAACCTTCATATGTCTAATTCAATCTCCAATTGGAATCACATCAAAATCAGATCGGAACTTGCAGAACTAATTAAAAAGGTGCAACCTGTCCATAATACAATACATGCAGGATAGTAGTAAGGAAATGTAAAAATATCACCCAACAGCTACCACAATTAGCTCTTTGCCATAACGACAAGGTTTTAGAGCATTCAATAAGCATTTTAAGAACTCAAGAATCACATCATTTCGAGTTTTGTGGCTCCAGTTATGATTTATTAAAGGTGGTTGTCCTATTGCAGGAAATCAGCAGAACAGAGTCCACATCTGAGCAATAAAATGTTTTGTTCTCAAAACCTGATCTAACATTAAAATCAGGTCTGAGATAAAACTACAAAGTTTTAGAACATTCCTTAAGGTTTCTTTTGACATAAAAATGACCCTGATCTGAGATCCCTAACTCCAGTTATGAATTTTTAAAATTTACTGTTCACGCATATACTGTACAGATTCCAGATTTTCACTCATCTACAAGTTCCTATGGCACCTAGTTGTAGGATTTACTAATTTCTTCCATAAAAAATAGAAATAAGCATAAGTTAAAGCACTAACCTTGGTTGAAAATCCAGCTAGTCACTCCCTTTTGCTTCTAATCTCTCAAGCTAGGTCAAAAATCAAGTTTTTGTGTTTGATGATTGAGAAAATATGACTGATTTTGATGGGAAATTGGAGCTTCAAAAAGCATCCATGGAGGAAAGCTCAAGAAGTGGTTTGGCTAACATGAACGAAATGAAGAAGATGAGCTGATTTGGTTCTAATTAATCTCTTTTTAATTGGGTTTTAGTGGCTTGTTGCAAGATGATTGGGTGGAAATGATTTAATGACATAATGTGATGTCAAAATTCATATTTTTATTCATTTTCTTTTCTTTTCATTTATACTCATTTTCAATTTAATTTGTAGTAATATTTATTCACATTTTATATCATAATAAATATTTACTTAACTGGACAAGTCAGGCAAAAATCATCTTCGAAGACGAAATGACCAGAATGCCCTCTGTTTAGCTTATTGAGCCAAAATCGTCTGTACCAATCAAAAAAATTTTCTAAGCATTTTCTTGGCATTCTAATGCCATCGAAACCTCAATAACTCTTCTCTGGAGTCCCAAAAAATATTTCATGAATTTTCTCCTGGCTTTAGAGCTCCTAGCTGTGAGTACTGCAACTTCCCACGAGGTTACCCATCTCTAGGGCACCGACTCATTTAACTTGGTTGTCTTTTATTTCTAAAATTTTTTCAAAATTTTTTTTATTATTATTTGAGTTATTTATGACTCCTCACTCTAGTCTAAATATTTTTTTAGACGTTCTAGCTGTCCGGATCGACACCGATCGCCGAAACAGTATAATGTACGGAATTGCTACAACGAGGGTGTTACAAAATTTCCACTGTAACAATGACCAATGGAACAGTAAACTTAAGGTATGAAATCTGAAAATTTTGAATAACATAAAATAAGCTTTGAAATGGTATTGGAAATCAATACCAACAAAAATAAAATGCAAAATGTGGTATCTTAGAGAACTTAGGTTCAACAAATATATTATGTATTAAAAAGTCAACTTTTATGTAGGAATAGTTAAGTGAATAGTAAACTCAATGAAATGAATGCAAAGGACCAAAACTTAAATTACTAATGATACCTCACTTAAATGATTTAAGATTTATTTAAATTATGTGATTAGTTTGATGGGATTTGTAGGCTCATCGCAAATAGAACTTAGGAGAAATAGTTGATATAATTTAAATGTGAATTGTAAATTACTATAAATGAAATATTAAAGGTATAAATGATGTGTAAATAATATTTGGGGACTTTCCCTTTTTATTGAATAAAAATGAAATTTGCTTGAACTTAGATACATGTGAATTGGTGTGATAGATTAGAGATGAAATTGTAAATGAACTGTACAGATGAAATTTATGAACATATGCATTAGATAAAAATGAATTTGGACATTGTATTCCCACTAGGAAATAAAATAAAACCTATTGATACTTAATGGTACATGAATGAAATTAAGAGTAATCATAAATACTTAGTAAGCAAAAACATTTCTTGAATTTCAAATGATAAATTATATAAGTAGTGTAATGAATAAATGAACCATATTAATGAATGAATGAGACATGAGTTCTCATTATTGTAGAAAGGAAAAATATTTTGAGTATAATGGTACATGAGAACCATTATTTTGAATTGTGATCATTATGGATTACATAATGAATATATAAATTACGATGAATGCATAAGTCATGTAAATATTAGACTTAGAGATTTATGTTTATATTATGAAGAAGATTAAAATGCTAGAAATTATAATTAGAACCTATAATGAAATAATGAAACTTATGAACACTTAATGGTACTATGTGCCCATGTATTGCCTAGACATGTGTGTCAAATTGGATAGATTGGCATGCCAATAGGGTATTATTTTAGTAGTACTGTGTAAGGCTTTATGCCTGTATTCATGGCTTTATGCCTGCACTCATGGCTTTATGCCCGCACTCATGGCTTTTATGCCCAATTATGTGTTATCATGCCCCTTTAGCCACACTGACTGCGTATGTGGTTGACGTTCCACATCCCATGGTATGACAGCCTGAGGCACCGTAATGTCCAGTGCCAATGACCCGTTATCCAGTTTAGTCAGCCTGTCATAGGTTACCTGGGCAGTGTAAATTATTGAAATTATTAAGCATATTAGCAATTGAAAACATTAGAAAGTATTAAATAAAATGTGAAAAAGAGATTAGCAATAGAAACATAACAAAAATACAATTTGCAGAATCATAGAGAGACCTCAAATACAATACTCCTAGAATAAAATGTATATTGAATATTATTACTGTAAAGCTATAAACTCAGTACTTCCAAAGAGGAACGAATTAGCATATAAGATAGTTAATACTAGAAATGTCATTTTAAATCAAATTGATACTTGAATATTTAGAATGCTTGATTCTTTCTTTATTTGTATACATTATTTCTTATTATACTATTGCACCACTAAGCAGAAATGCTTAGCGCGATGGATTTGTTTCTTTCGCGCAGGTACTGAAGGCAAAATCCAATGGATATTAGACTAGGATTTTGAAGTCCAGATCTGCAGAAGTATCAGAAGGGCTTAAGGTTGTCACCTCCTCAGCAATGCATGTAGATAGGGCCCATATAAGTCATTTTATGTATTTTGTATATTATAAATATTTTGTATGTTGTAATGTAAACTAAGAATTGTAAACTAAGAATTTGTAAGTAATATTTATGTAATGTAAATTAATAAATTGATTAGTTCATATGTAATTAATTTGTATATCATGTAAATTGTAAATTTATTCAATTAGTTTGCAAATTATGTAAATTAATGGAAATATGAGAATTTTGATATGTGAATGGAGTATGAAGGAAAGTGGATGGAAATGAATATGAGAATTGAAATACATGGATGATATTGAAATATGAGATGATTATGAGATTTTATTTTGAAAATATTGTTGAATTTCAAACAAGTGAATAGTGAAATATGCCAAATGGTAATAGAAATAGGGGAAACTTCGCTGGTTTCTCCATAAAAAAATAATTGATATTAAAATATACGAGAACAAAATTTTTAAAGGAATAAAGTAAGATAAAATAGGGTGCTCCGGCACCAAGTGTGACATACTTTGCTCAGCTACATTGTAGTCGGGTGAGGGGTGTCACAGGTCGACATTCCCTTGCAATTCTTGGTAAAGGGTGGCTTATCTGTCCTTTTCCTTTCTTTCTTTGGCACACTTTTTCAAGATATCATTGATTAATTGCGTCTAATCTTTAAGTTCATGCTTCCTCCTCTTGTTTTCTTTCTTGTATTCTTCCACCAATATGTCATGATATTCTAGTCTTTCTCGTAATTTGCCGTCTTGTATCTACTTCTCCTTTACTGTGCTTTGGAGTGAAGCCTTCTCTTTCTCCCACTGGGTTGTCTGCATCTCATATTCTGTTTCTACAATAATCATATCTTCTTTAAGTCTCTTTGCTACTTTTTCCAGTGCTTGCTCTTGACTTTCTAATATTTTTATGCGCTCTTTCAGTTGCTAGTTCTCAATAGTCAAATCTCAAAGAGGACTACTCGATCTGGCATCAACTCCTTCCAAACAGACTTCTTGGTGAGATATACTTTCCCCGGACCCTGTTAGTTTGGAGATTTGATATTCCTTATCCTTCCCATTTCTCCATAAGGAATATTCCTCTGCTATGCTTGGCCCTTTAGGTGACCGTTCCATCAAGGTCACCTTTTCCCAAGATTTGTGCAAAGCTTTCAGTTTGTCTTCTCAACTAGGTTCATGATAGAAATGAGTTTGACAGAATCCTTCAATATTGGGGATGGATTGAGTCAAGCCGAATTGCCTCATTATCATAACTGGGATATAACTTATGCATCCGGTTAGCCCTACCAATGGTACAAAATGATGACCTCTTATACTGATCAAGATGGGTTGGCTCGTAGTCCACAACTTCCTCCAATAGTAATTGTGACTACTAAAATTCAGAATCTACTCTTGCCATTGTTGTTCATCCCTTTGACTTATTACTAGCTTCACAATCTTTTCAATAATGGGTTGGTCAGAGTACCAGGTCAGACCTTTAGTTTCTAGTGGATAGATTTGACTGAGGATCCAAAGATATAGTAGTTGGATTCAACACTTAATGATTCCCTTACTCTGATGTCAGCAATATGTCAAGGTCAATAAGGTCTTGACGAGAATAGCAGGTATTGGATTGACATTCTGTTTTTCCACTACCTAAAATAATTTCGTGATGTTATGGGTTATAATTCCTAAAGGTCCGGGGAATAAGACCAGTCCATAAATCCCCAGAGCTAGAACTGATAAAGCCTTATCCCATCTCTAACTCTGAATATGCTGGCCCAAATGCTTCTTAATGTAAATTCAAGGCCACCTATGCGAGTATCCCTTAATGGTTTCTTTTACTTTAGCTTCCTCTGCTGGGACTCCTATTATGTGCGTGAACCATTTCCATGTTTGTCTATGATCATTGTGGAGATAAATACAATTCTAGGCTACATAAGGGATCTTCAACAACGTCTGATATTCCTCTACCGTAGGTGTCGTGTCAACATCATTGAAAGAAAATACCCTATAACTGTGATTCTAAGTAGACAACATGGCCTTTAGTGCCGAAGCCTATTCTTTGACCCATATCAAGGAGGCAATCTTCCCATATTTTTCCTCAAACTGTGTCTGGGCATGATTGGGCAATGATTTCCAACTATTTAATAAATCATCAAAACCAGCTGTCCTGATCTCAATTTTACTAGGATTTAATGGAGGCAACGGACAGGTTTCTGCTTCTATCTCATCAGTCTGTAAGGATTCTGAGTCATGGACTAATTTGAATCTTTATTGAGCATCTTGTTTCTATTTTGAAACCTTTTCGACTGACTGACTCAAAGATGCCATTTTAAAGTTTTCCCTACCCTTGGCAGACACTAATTTTTAATACCTGCAAAGGAAATAAGTTAGCAGAATAAATTCAGGTAATCTTGAATTATACAACTTGTGTGACAATATCTATACACCTATCAAAGTAGAAAGGTGTTTAGATCATCCTGGCAGTATGATTCAAAATTACCCTCATGTTATTTAAGAAAAGTTTAAAAATATAAACAGAGTAAGGTGAAAGCAAGTATGCCCCTTTTGTCCTAAAATAGGGCAACCGTGACACCGGGTTGGTACTATCTAATTGGATGGTCTTACCTTCAAGGGTGGATTATTATAGGTTCTGACTTATGTGACGGTTTAGCTCAAGGTCTAATTTTCTAAAGCCACAGGTCCCCAAATCGTCCCTACTGTAAAGAGTAGAGCCTCATTCACCATTATGATAATGATGGGAAAAATCCATGCTTATCACAATAAGTGAAGCAAGTTCCAATCTGAGCAGAAGTCTTCACGGATACTAACGAGGTAAAAACCCATGAGTACCGCTACATGACCCCCTCCTATTTCATACAGGGTAAGAGAGCCTGGGTATAGAGCTAAAGTGTGTGAGGACATCGTGTAGGTGATCAGTGTGTGAAGGGACATATTTACCTCTTCTTTATTCAAAGGAATTTAGGCGAAGATTACTGTAATAAATGAAACAATCAAAACAAACAAAATGGTTAGAAAGAATAGTAATAATTAAAATATTAAAACTTCTAATTCTATGAGTCAACCCCCATAATTACCGATAAGAAGAAAGGGTTAAATTTGCTCTTTGGACTTTTAAACCAGGGTTATTTTGGTCTTCGTCCCCAGTGGAGTCACCAAGCTATCGCAAGGACATTACGGTTGCCGGAGGATTCTCACTGAAGTGGAAAAAGTGAGGAGTCACCACTTTAATTTTAAGGAAAATTAAAAGAAACCATTATTGAAAAAAAAAACCACTTCCGAAATAGAGATTCTAGGTTTGGAGTCCGTTCACAAGCGGGGAAGGTGTTAGGCACCCCACCTCGTCTCTTAACGAGAGTCAGCAAATTTAACGATGTGCTCTTAATTACTTACGATTAATAATTTGGGGGTTTTGGAGTTATGTTGCCAATCATTTTATTGACAGAAGGAGTGTTCAATATCTCATCATTTTAGGTTTCCCAAGAACACGAATACATGGGATGTCCCCATGGTGAATTGGTGTTTTGTTTGTTTGATTTGTTACATATCTTATTTAATTTTTCAACTTTGAATTTGGGATTCTTATTTTAAAGAGATGTTATTTGAGTCCCTAAAGATCTGTAATGAATGAGAAAGGTTCTCAGCTCACAGGCTAGGTATCTCGGTATTTAAATATTAAAATTTTGATTGAAAAGATTTTGGGAAAGGACTCTCGCCCAATTTCTTAAGATATTCTTATTAGAATTTTGGCTAAGAGAATTCGAGAAGGACTCTATCCCGATCTTTTAAAATGTGCATATTAGAATTTTGTTAAGAGGATTAGGGTAAAGACTCTCTTCGTATCTCTTATTAGAATTTTGTTAAGAGGATTCCGGTAAGGACTCTTTCCCGATCTCTTAAAATGTGCATATTAGAATTTTGTTGAGAGAACTTGGGTAAGAACTCTCTCCCAATCTCTTAAAATGTATATATTAGAATTTTTTTAAGAGGACTCGGGTAAGGATTCTCTCCCGATCTCTTAAAATGTATATTAGAATTTTATTAAGAGGACTCGGGTAAGGACTCTCTCCTGATCTCTTAAAATGTGTATATTATAATTTTATTAAGATGACTCGAGTAAGGACTCTCTCCCGGTCTCTTAAAATGAATATATTAGAATTTTGTTAAGAGGACTCGGGTAAGGACTCTCTTCCGATCTCTTAAAATGTGTATATTAGAATTCCAGTTAAGAAGAGTCAGGTAAGGACTCTTTCGCGATCTCTTCTTATGTGTAAAAAATGAATTTTAAAAGGGCACGGTCATGAGACCGAACTAGTTTGACCCTATTAGATATGAGAACATTGCTCATATCATCTCCCGCTTTTCATATGACCCCAAACTTTCATTTTCGATCCCATGATTATTTAACAAACTTTCCTCAACTTATTACGACTCCTCATTTTGAATCTTCTATATATCTCATTTGGGAAGTTCCCCATCCGAACTTGATCCGGAATCCCGATCTCATTTCTATTTTTTAGAGCTAAACTGAGTAACTAACCTCCTAATTCATCCATAATATTCCTAATCATTTTTACCCTAATCGGGAATCTCTATATTGTTTTCCCCCATCTGTACTCCTTGTGGTTCTTACAGAATGTCAGTATTCTAAATTATCCTCTTTTTCTACACGAAATAACGTAAAGAAATTAAAAACAACATAAAAATAAGAGGTAAAACTCGTGGACGTCACAAAAAGTGAAATAAGTCCAGTTTCGACGTAAACTTATTCTGAAGATTTGTTGCGATAAACTATGCCATGAACACTAGAGAATGATAAGTCGAACACTTACATGTAGAAAAGGTTGAAACAATGAGTAAGTTGGTACCGATGTCGTCATGTATCCGGCGTCACTAACACTAAGACAGTAGGGTGGTTTTAAGGAGTTGTGAACAACTGAAGTGATATTTTCTTGAGAAATGGTGATTGAATTCCCAAGATTGTGCGAGGTTATCCAAAGTATGGACTGCAAGCTCTATGGTTTCCATGGTAAGATCCTTTAGAAAACTTATTTCTAAAGTCTCCAGGAACCTTGAGAGTTTTTTATTATAAATAAAGCTATAGCAAAATTCTAGGATTTTTCCTCAATAATCACCACTATCTACACAGTGTTACATGCAGGTATTTATAGGAGATGGGTACTCAAAATAGAGGGATAGGATTCCAGCAGGAGGAGACGAAAGGCCTAGATTCAAAAGGACATAATCCGACGTCTTTGAATTAAAGAGAATCAAAATTGAGGGTTGGGATTCCATTTGGAATTTATGTCCTTTCGCCCCCTGATCCAATGGTCAAGGGTCTTGCCTTACAAAATGGATCCAAGGGCTGGGAATAAAAAGCGCCAAATCTATCATTTATTTTTTATCTGAAGGCCTTAAATCTATCTTTACAATTATAATCAACGGTGTAAATCAAGATGTACTGAGCTATTTTAACCGTTTGGAATCCAACGGCTAGGAGTGTGTCCTTATAAATGAGATGTGTGGTGAAGATTGGATCATGCCTGCACTGCTTTAACTAACTCGGATCTGACAGTGGAGGGAGCTAGTTTTTATGAATTAAAGGTCATGATTAGGAGCTATACAACTCCCTGAGTTTTCTGATCTCTATAGGTCGTCCTTCCCTTTTTCGATCTTCTCATTGTGACTGACCGATCTTAGGATTATTATTCCGATCTTTATTTTCTTTTGCGTTTGGTCTTTTTTACTTCCCGATTTCTTCTTGTTCTCCGACCTCCTCATCCCTTCTCTATGTCAGTCAAAGCAATAAATTTTTTGATTGCCGATGAGCCGTTTCGAGTTCTGAATGCAATAAATGCCAAGGCCCTATATATATGCTGATGAATTTTGTCCTTCACATACTCACAACCTTCCTTCTCCGGTGAATCCTCAGTGTCTTATTTTCCCGTTCTTGGCTTTCTGGCAAGAATTCTTCTCATGACAATCACTTTAATCCTTTTCCAAATGTTTTCTTTGTTCATCTCCAGAAAATGAACAATGTTAGTAGTATGCCCTAGAGCATATCATTTAGTATGTATCTTGTACATATTTTTATTAATAAAAGGCATTTCCACTTTTCCATTTATATAATATATTTATGTGTAATAGAAAAGGTCCATTGGTATTTTGTTAGAAATATTATTCTTAAGTTGTTAAGAATATGAGTGACAGTATTTCTAGCACAAAGTATCATAAATAGGTTCACAATCAAGGATACTTCATAATAAGGACATGACTTATTCAGAAAAATTGTATTCATGTTTGTTCCCAAGTTATTTATATGAGATATAAATAAGATGGAATGGTGAGTCTTATGCCATATAGCAAACATGATAGGCACTTATAAATGATAAGTAGGCCGAACCAGTGACACTTATGACAAGCATGTGTTGGCTTGATACCCATACACAGTACGCATATATAGAGATAGAGCGAAAAGAATAATTAGTTTATCCCAAAGTCTATACTTGGAAAAGGTGTTAAAGAGGTTTAACATGCTTGATTCAAAGATAGGATTGTTACCAGTGAGACATGGTATCCATCTTTATAAAGAGATGTCTCCAAAGACACCTGAAGAAAGAGATAAGATGGCCAGGATTCCATATCCTTCGGCTATTGGAAGTTTAATGTATGCAATGTTGTGTACTAGGCCGGATATCGCATATGCTGTTAGTTTGACTAGCAGGTATCAATCCAATCCAGGTTTGGAACACTGGATAGTTGTCAAGAATATCCTTAAGTACTTGAAAAGAACTAAGGATTTATTCTTGATATATGGAGGTGGAGACTTGCAATTGGATGGTTATACTGATTTTGATTTCCAATCAGATATCGATGATAGAAAGTCTACATCTGGATATGTGTTCATTTGTAATGGAGGTGCAGTCAGTTGGAAGAGTTCCAAATAGAGCACAATCGTAGATTCCACTACGAGGATGAGTATATTCTTTGCATCGATCGATGTCGCAAAGGAAGGCTGTTTGGATAAAGAAGTTCGTGAGAACTTACAAGAGTTCCTTCCATTGAGTCGTGAGTTCCACTACATTGTGACAACAATGGAGCAATCATACTGAGCTAAGGAACCAAGGTCTTACAAATCCAAACACATAGAAAGGCGCTACCACATTATCGGAGAAATAGTTGGGCGAGACGATGTAGCCATGCAGAAAATAGCATCGGCTTAAAATCCATGATCCATTCACTAAGCCTATGTCACGGACTCAGTTAGACCGACATCTTGAGAAGATAGGTCTAAGATATTGTAATGAATGGCTCTAGTGCTAATGGGAGATTGTTAGTAGTATGCCCTAGAGCATATCATTTAGTATGTATCTTGTACATATTTTTATTAATAAAAGGCATTTCCACTTTTCCGTTTACATAATATATTTATGTGTAATAGAAAAGGTCCATTGATATTTTGTTAGAAATATTATTCTTAAGTTATTAAGAATATGAGTGACAATATTTCTAGCACAAAGTATCATAAATAGGTTCACAATCAAGGATACTTCATAATAAGGACATGACTTATCCAGAAAGATTGTATTCATATTTGTTCCCAAGTTATTTATATGAGATATAAATAAGATGGAATGGTGAGTCTCATGCCATATAACAAACATGATAGGCACTTATAAATGATAAGTAGGCCGAACCAGTGACACTTATGACAAGCACATGGAGTTTACTCTTGTCAATGTTTTGTCATAAATCGTATCAGTGCATATAATCTTTAGACCTGAGATAGCACAGTTATCTTGTATATAGGTAGTTTGAGTTTGATGCCGCTTTCATACTTATACTATGTATGGGTATATGGGCATCTGCTGGCTCCTACTAGTTATATATGGAGGTAGGTGTTGATCAAGATGGAATCTGTTCCTCAAAGTAAATAGAGATAAAATCCTATGTTCATTTAATTATTCTTGATGTTCCAAGTTCCTGGCTAGGACAGATAGATTTATTCAGAAAAGAGTTTCTGATGAGAAAATCTTTTTAATCAAGAACTGGAATTAAAAGAGAACGTAATATTCATAGCAAATGGAGTTTGACATAAACCATGACTCCAGCTTGAGTTGGGGTTTTGTAACAGAGAGATTCTAGTGCATGGTAACGTATGATTATAGGTTCATTTAAGGTAAACCTTATTACTAATTGGGTGGCCATGACATGCTATGCTAGGTGTTAACCATGGTCTATGAGGTTCATAAAATGATTTAGAGAAATCATTTATGGTAAGAAAGAGTTCTGATGATATTAAGAGTTGATATCATGTCTCATTGCCAATTAGTGATGAGCCTAGTAACTCACACACATACACAAGTTATCACCTAATTAAATATAATTTAATTAATTAATTAAAGAGTTTAATTGATTAATTAAATAGGTTTGGTTTGCAATTAGATTGCAAAGTCCCTAGCATGACTTGAAACCAAATCTAGATTATTGGATGTATAGTATAAGTTAAATTTATATTTAAAGTGTTTAAATATGAATTTAATTAATGAGAAATTAATTAATAGAGATTAATTAATTAGTTTATATTTGATATAAATTAATTAGAAGAAGAGAAATGTGACACCCCTTACCCGACTACAGTGTAGCCGAGCAAGCAATGCCACTCAGTGTGCCGGAGCACTCTATTTTATCTTAATTAATTTTTATCATAATTTTGAATATAACTTGTGAAATATAATTCATTTTAAGCCATTTATCGAAATTATTATTTATTTGAGGTTCCAAAAATTTTAAAGAAAATCCGGCAGAGTACCGGCTAAAAATGGAGAAAACCGTTCTTCGGAACCTGTGAAAAACACTTCCTATATTCATATTCAATCATCTCATTTGATCCATTTGCATCACATCAATTTACAACAATTTCTTAACAATTCCTCTATTTCTCCTTCATTCATTTCACATCATCATTAGACTCAAATCATAAATAAATTCTCATATGTTATTTATAATCACAAATTACAAGTACTTACATTAATACAAAATTATATTACATTTGTTTCAAATACACATGATAAAATAAGATTTTAATTGCAAAATTTACAAAAATCATAAAATACAAAATGGGACCTAGTGTCCTACCAATGCACTGTGGATGGTGAGGTGACACGGACACTATGCAGAGCTGCAGGATGGACTTACCCAATCTGTGGTCTACTGGCTCTCGATCAGTATCTTCAGTACCTACGCATTGCAAAAGCGACGCGCTAAGCATAAAGCTTAGTGGTGCAAATAATAAAATAGAAAGAAATAATATGCAAATAAAAATCATAATTTCTTAGCCATTGTGTTCATAAGAACTGAATAATTACCAACTTAATGTTTAGTCGAGGGCTAATTACGTTTTATGATATTAACTTCTTCATGCATTTTATTAATTATTTTCTTCATGATCTTGAGTTTCTTTGTATTCTATCGTAATCATTCCTGATATTTAATTTTCGTATTTTCTTTAACAATCAGTTCAATTACAGTTATACTTTTCCATGCCCAAGTAACCTATACTGAACGACTGGACTGGATAACGGGTCGTTGGCACTGGACACCGCGGTGTCTCGGGCCGTCATACCATGGGACGCAGAACGTCAACCATGTATGCAGTCAATATAGCTAAAAGCTATGATATCACATAATCGGGCATAAAAGCCATGAATACGGGCATAAAAGCCATGGATACGGGCATAAAGCCATGAATACAGGCACAAAGCCTTTCCTTTCGCAGTACTGCTAAAACAATACCCTATTGGCATGCCAACCTATCCAAACCAATCACATTAGGCCTACTAGGGCATTTTGCACTTTTAAATTCTTCAATCTTTGAATTTTAACTTTTGGTGTCACTATTCATTTCATTGGTCAACAAGAAAGTTGACTTTTGCATAGAGAATATGTACACTGACTTTGGCACTTCAAACATACCACATTTTTCATTTAAAACTTGTTGGCATTAAGCATTAATACCATTTCTAAGCTTTAACCAAGGGAAACAAAATTTTCAGTTTTTGAAACTTAACTTTACTATTCCATTAAGCACTGTTGCAGTGGGAATTTGAGGAAATGGTAAACATGAAAGTTGTTCCTTATTTTGTCTAGTTGAATTTCTTTTTTTGAATTACTCCATTTGGAGTTTTGTAGCTCAAGTTATGGCCAAAATAAGTTTACTTTTCACGTGCACTGTTCATGCTGAGATTTTGGGTCTGGCAGATTTTTGGTCCAAATTTGGTCAGTAATTTGATCAAGTTAAGTTCATAATTTGGTCTAACTTTCTTCTTATGAAATGTTGTACCATACCTTAGGTTTCCATCGGTTCAAGAATCACCTAAATCTGAGTTTTCTAGAGAGAGTTATAGTCCTCCAAACATTACTGCTCAAATGAAAATCTACAGAGTTGCAGGTTTGATAACTCAACTTTGCCCAATAATTTGAATGGGTTAATGGCATAATTTGGGGTGATGTTCTTCATGAAAGTTGTTTGTCTATATCATAACTTGTTACTGTAAAACTTTCAGGTCAATTTGACCATTCTATAGTGAGTTATGGCCAAATGAACAGTTACTGTTCATTTGGTCATTCTGCAGGGGCTGTTTGCAGGGTATCCGGATTGGGGCCAACTTTTGGTCCTCTTGCTTTCGTCTTTTTGTTAGTAGTATGCCCTAGAGCATATCATTTAGTATGTATCTTGTACATATTTTTAATAATAAAAGGCATTTCCACTTTTCCGTTTACTTAATATATTTATGTGTAATAGAAAAGGTCCATTGATATTTTGTTAGAAATATTATTCTTAAGTTGTTAAGAATATGAGTGACAATATTTCTAGCACAAAGTATCATAAATAGGTTCACAATCGAGGATACTTCATAATAAGGACATGACTTATCCAGAAAGATTGTATTCATGTTTGTTCCCAAGTTATTTATATGAGATATAAATAAGATGGAATGGTGAGTCTCATGCCATATAACAAACTTGATAGGCACTTATAAATGATAAGTAGGCCGAAACAGTGACACTTATGACAAGCACATGGAGTTTACTCTTGTCAATGTTTTGTCATAAATCATATCAGTGCATATAATCTTTAGACATGAGATAGCACAGTTATCTTGTATATAGGTAGTTTGAGTTTGATACTGCTTTCATACTTGTACTATGTATGGGTATATGGGCATGTGTTGGCTCCTGCTAGTTATATATGGAGGTAGGTGTTGATCAAGAAGGAATCTGTTCCTCAAAGTAAATAGAGATAAAATCCTATGTTCATTTAATTGTTCTTGATGTTTCAAGTTCCTGGCCAGGACAGATAGATTTATTCAGAAAAGAGTTTCTGATGAGAAAAATCTTTTAATCAAGAACTGGAATTAAAAGAGAACATAATATTCATAGCAAATGGAGTTTGACATAAACCATGACTCGGCTTGAGTTGGGATTTTGTAATGAGAGATTCTAGTGCATGGTAACATATGATTATAGGTTCATTTAAGGTAAACCTTATTACTAATTGGGTGGCCATGGCATGCTATGCTAGGTGTTAACCATGGTCTATGAGGTTCATAAAATGATTTAGAGAAATCATTTATGGTAAGAAAGAGTTCTGATGATATTAAGAGTTGATATCATGTCTCATTGCCAATTAGTGATGAGCATAGTAAGTCACACACATACACAAGTTATCACCTATTTAAATATGATTTAATTAATTAATTAAAGAGTTTAATTGATTAATTAAATAGATTTGGTTTGCAATTAAATTGCAAAGTCCCTAGCATGACTTGAAACCAAATCTAGATTATTGGATGTGTAGTATAAATTAAATTTATATTTAAAGTGTTTAAATATGAATTTAATTGATGAGAAATTAATTAATAGAGATTAATTAATTAATTTATATTTGATATAAATTAATTAGAAGAAGAAAATAATTATTTTGGGTTAAGAACTAAAAATTAAGACACAGGGGCATTTTGGTCATTTCACAGTGTGACACATGGCACCATGAGATGGTGACACATGGCATAACACATAAGCTTGCCAAATGTTTTTTTTAATCATGTAAGATGATTAAAATAAAGATTAAATATAGGTTTGACACTTGGCACAATGTGATTGGGTCACTTAAACCTAGAGCTAATCAAAAGGTGACATGTGGCTAGGGTTTAATGTGTTAACCTAGCTATTTAAGTGTGGTTATGAAAAGAAAACATAACCAGCAGCCTCTCCTCTCAATTGTCACGCCATTTTGAGCCTCTCCAGCTATTTCTCTTCATCTCTCATCAATTCAAAGAGATTAGCTATCAATCTCTTGAATTAAGAACACTAGAAATTGTTTCTAGTATCCTGTTTACATCTCTAATCTCTTAAAAGGAAGAACTTGAATTTCTAATTAATATAAAAGGCTTTAGAAGCTGTTCAAGGGCTGCCATAGGTGTTCTTGGTGTGGACAAGCTAGAGGGACAACATCTGGTGTCCTGAAGACGAATCTCAAAGCGCGAACATGCTGCGACACATCAAGAGGTTAGTGTAATCGTTCTTGATTTAATCTAGGGTTCTAAATTAATCTGATTAATTTTAAAATCTTAAATGGCAAATACATATCCAAAAACATATTAAAAGAGTTTTAATATGTTGTTTATCATTGAAATCAAATAGATAAAAATAAATCTTGCATGGTGCATGTGACCCTAGGTGAAAATTTTTGAATTCAATGGTATAATCTTGTGTTTTTCACGCTTCCGTTCCTTCAATTGGTATCAGAGCCACTATATTTGCCATTTAGATTGTTGATTATATAATTTAATTGTGTGTTTGATCATGAGATCAAGAGATTCATTGCTGGTTGGATCATGAGGTGTGGCGTCACACATGGTGAAGCCACCATTGGTGGCGGCAACAATGGTTCCTTGGGTGGTTCAAGGTTTGGCTTTTAATTCTGCAATTGTTGTATGATCTAAGGCCTATTCTTTGACTAATTAAAGTGTTTAATTAGTTGTTTTAATAACACAATTAAATTATGATTCAAATCAGAATTTTAAAAATTGTTTGAATGTGATTCAAATCTGAATTTTAAAAGTTGTTTGAATGTGATTCAAATCTGAATTTTTAAAGTTATTTGAATCATATTTAAATCTGATTTTTTAAAATTGATTCAATAAAATTCAGATCTGATTTTTATAAATATTTGAATGTGATTCAAATCTGATTTTTTAAAAAATGTTTGAATGTGATTCAAATCTGAATTTTTGAAGTTGTTTGAATGTGATTCAAATCTGAATTTTTAAATTTGTTTGAATGAGATTCAAATCTGAATTTTTAAATTTATTTGAATCATATTCAAATCTTTATTTTTAAGTTGAATATGAGATATTCAATTTAATTTAAGTATGTATGTTTTATTTAATTGTTAAATAGTGATATGCATGATGGATGATCATGGACTATAAAAGACCAATGTGATTGGATTTATTTCTTTTATGTTTCTTTGGGATTGTAAATTAATTAATTTATTTTAATTTATTTTGGGCATGTATTATTAAGTTTGTAATATTTTTGGGTTGTAATTTCATTTATTTAAGTTCTTGTATATTCGCCTTGGTATGCCAAGGATTACTATGTAATATTGGATTGCAAGAAGTTCAAGGAGGTCAAGAGCATTGGTGGGACCAGTGGGAGGAATTCAATATCAAGTGTTGATTATGTACTCCTTCAGCAACTCTTGTAAAATGAATGAATGAAATGCACCTAGGAATGCCCTGATTCAATTCTTGGTGGCTCAGAATTGAATCACTTAGAAAGTCCATGATCATACCATATTTACTGCTTATCCATGAATGCATGAGATGTATGGGAATGTATGCAATTATATGATATATGCATGCTAAATGGATAATGTGCAAAGTGAGACCTTAATAGTAATTAGGATGGCTATAAAATCTTCCAAACAAATGATTAAGTTGGAAATGGTATAATTAAAGTAATTATAACATAAGCCCTCCATTGGGGCAATTATTTTAAGAAATTTTAAATAGTTGCATGAGATGCAATTAATTTAAGAGATTTTCTTAAGAATAATTGTTAAGCATGAGATGTTGTAAATATGTAAATGGTTTGGTGGCCAATATTGGATGTACCTGAGGACATTAAAATTATTTGCATAATTACTGGCTCAATGGGATCAACTTAACTAATGCAAGATAAGTCAATAATGGATGTACCTGAGATTTTGAGCATTAGGGGCTAGGTAAAGGATTGAACCTCACATGAGATGTGATGGGCAAGGAGTTGCTCACTTATAGTTTATTGTAATTCCAATAATGGATGTACCTGAGAATGATCAATAGAATTATAAGAATTCAATCACCCACTAGAAATCCATCCAACTAGGATTTCCGTTTTCTACTTTGGAAGTGTAGGATTCGCTAAGTTAGTGGGATGACCAATTTGATTAAAAGACCATAATCATTTTGGTTAATTACATGATACATTTACTAATTAATCTGGTTATTTTCTGCAGTTAATTTTCTGATAATAATGAGCACAGAACAACCACCACCATCCAATATCCTTGCAAGCATACTTGATCGCAATAGGTTGACAGGACCTAATCTGTCTGATTGGCTAAGAAATTTGAAACTTGTCATGAACCTTGAACATATAGGATATACTATAGATTCAAATGTTCCTGGTCCCTTACCTCCAGAGGCCACTTAAGAGGAACATGAAACTTTGGACAAGTGGAAGGAGCATGATATGAGAGCTAAGTGTTACATGCTTGCTCCTATGAGTAATGAGTTACAGAAGCAACATGAGAACATGCAGAGTGCGAGTGAGATCCTCCTTCAGCTACAAGAGTTGTGTGGTGAGCACAGCAGGAATGCTAGGTATGAGATATCTAGACAGCTATTCCGTATGAGGATTGAAGGAACGGAAGCGTGAAAAACACAAGATTATACCATTGAATTCAAAAATTTTCGCCTAGGGTCACATGCACCATGCAAGATTTATTTTTATCTATTTGATTTCAATGATAAACAACATATTAAAACTCTTTTAATATGTTTTTGGATCTGTATTTGCCATTTAAGATTTTTAAAATTAATCAGATTAATTTTAGAACCCTAGATTAAATCAAGAACGATTACACTAACCTCTTGATGTGCTGCAGCGTGTCTGCGCCTTTGAGATTCGTCTTCAGGACACCAGATGTTGTCCCTCTAGCTTGTCCACACCAAGAACACCTATGGCAGCCCTTGAACAGCTTCTAAAGCCTTTTCTATTAATTAGAAATTCAAGTTCTGCCTTTTAAGAGATTAGAGATGTAAACAGGACACTAGAAACAATTTCTAGTGTTCTTAATTCAAGAGATTGATGGCTAATCTCTTTGAATTGATGAGAGATGAAGAGAAATAGCTGGAGAGGCTCAAAGTGGCGTGACCATTGAGAGGAGAGGCTGCTGGTTATGTTTTCTTTTCATAACCACACTTAAATAGCTAGGTTAACACAGTAAACCCTTGCCACATGTCACCCTTTGATTAGCTCTAGGTTTAAGTGACCCAATCAAATTGTGCCAAGTGTCAAACCTATATTTAATCTTGATTTTAATCATCTTACATGATCAAAAAACATTTGGCAAGCTTATGTGTAATCCCATGTGTCACCATCTCATGGTGCCATGTGTCACACTGTGAAATGACCAAAATGCCCCTGTGTCTTAATTTTGAGTTCTCAACCCAAAATAATTATTTTTCTTCTTCTAATTAATTTATATCAAATATAAATTAATTAATTAATCTCTATTAATTAATTTCTCATTAATTAAATTCATATTTAAACACTTTAAATATAAATTTAACTTATATTATACATCCAATAATCTAGATTTGGTTTCAAGTCATGCTAGGGACTTTGCAATCTAATTGCAAACCAAACCTATTTAATTAATCAATTAAACTCTTTAATTAATTAATTAAATCATATTTAATTAGGTGATAACTTGTGTATGTGTGTGACTTACTAGGCTCATCACTAATTGGCAATGAGAAATGATATCAACTCTTAATATCATCAGAACTCTTTCTTATCATAAATGATTTCTCTAAATCATTTTATGAACCTCGTAGACCATGGTTAACACCTAGCATAGCATGCCATGGCCACCCAATTAGTAATAAGGTTTACCTTAAATGAACCTATAATCATATGTTACCATGCACTAGAATCTCTGTTACAAAATCCCAACTCAAAATTGAGTCATGGTTTATGTCAAACTCCTTTTGCTATGAATATTATGTTCTCTTTTAATTCCAGTTCTTGATTAAAAAGATTTTCTCATCAGAAACTCTTTTCTGAATAAATCTATCTGTCCTGGCCAGGAACTTGAAACATCAAGAACAATTAAATGAACATAGGATTTTATCTCTATTTACTTAGAGGAACAGATTCCATCTTGATCAACACCTACCTCCATATATAACTAGTAGGAGCCAACACATGCCCATATACCCATACATAGTACAAGTATGAAAGCGATATCAAACTCAAACTACCTATATACAAGATAAGCTGTGCTATCTCGAGTCTAAAGATTATATGCATTGATATGATTTATGACAAAACATTGACAAGAGTAAACTCCATGTGCTTGTCATAAGCGTCAACTAGTTGACCTACTTATCATTTATAAGTGCCTATCATGTTTGTTATATGGCATGAGACTCACCATTCCATCTTATTTATATCTCATATAAATAACTTGGGAACAAACATGAATACAATCTTTCTGGATAAGTCATGTCCTTTTTATGAAGTATCCTCGATTGTGAACCTATTTATGATACTTCGTGCTAGAAATATTGTCACTCATATTCTTAACAACTTAAGAATAATATTTCTAACAAAATATCAATGGACCTCTTCTATTACACATAAATATATTATGTAAACGGAAAAGTGGAAATGCATTTATTAATAAAAATATGTACAAGATACATACTAAATGATATGCTCTAGGGCATACTACTAACAATCTCCCACTAGCACTAGAGCCATTCATTACAATATCTTAGACCTATCTTCTCAAGATGTCGGTCTAAGCGAGGCTGTGACATAGGCTTAGTGAATGGATCACTGGATTTTCAGGTGATGCTATTTCTGCATGGCTACATCGCCTCGCCCAACTATTTCTCTCGATAATGTGGTAGCGCCTTTCTATGTGTTTGGATTTACGGTGAGACCTTGGTTCCTTAGCTCAGATGATCGCTCCATTGTTGTCACGGTGTAATGGAACTGGCGACTCAATGGAAGGAACTCTGTAAGTTACATCACGAACTTCTTTATCCAACGACTTCCTTTGCGACATCGATGCGACAATATACTCGACCTCTGTAGTGGAATCTGCGATGCGTGCTCGCTTGGAACTCTTCCAACCGATCGCACCTCCATTACAAATGAACACATATCCGTAGGTAGACTTTCTATCATTGATATCGATTGGAAATCGAATCGGTATAATCATCCAATTGCAAGTCTCCACCTCCATAAATCAAGAATAAATCCTTAGTTCTTCTCAAGTACTTAAGGATATTCTTGTGACTATCGATGTTCCAAACACGGATTGGATTGATACCTGCTAGTCAAACTAACAGCATATACGATATCTGTCCTAGTACACAACATTGCATACATTAAACTTCCAATAGCCGAAGCATATGGAATCCTGGCCATCTTATCTCTTTCTTCAGGTGTCTTTGGAGACATCTCTTTAGAAAGATGTATACCATGTCTCACTGGTAACAATCATCTCTTGTAATCAATCATGTTAAACATCTTTAAAACCTTTACCAAGGATAGACTTGGGGATAAACAAATTATTCTTTTCGCTCTATCTCTATAGGCCGAATTCCAAGAATATAGGTTGCCTCCCCTAAGTCTTTCATGGAGAATGTATTTGACAACCATAACTTTATAGTCGTCAACATACCTGTATCATTACCCATCAACAGTATGTCATCCACATATAAGACAAGGAAAGTGATAGCACTGTCACTAACCTTCTTATATACACATGGCTCATCCTCATTTTTTATAAAACCAAAGGATTTAATGGCTTCATCAAAACGGATGTTCCAACTCCTCGAAGCTTGTTTCAACCCATAAATGGATCGCTTTAGCTTGCATACCTTGGAACCATCTTGGGATTCAAATCCCCTAGGTTGTTCCATGAAAATGTTTTCTTCAATGTATCCATTGAGAAAAACTGTTTTGACATCCATCTGCCAAATCTCATAATCATAGTATGCAGCTATTGCTAGTAAAATCCTAATTGATTTAAGCATGGCAACAGGCGAGAAAGTCTCCTCATAGTCGATTCCTTGCCTTTGGCGAAACCCTTTCGCTACTAGCCTTGCCTTATAGGTCTCTACCTTTCCATCAGAACCAATTTTCTTCTTGAAAACCCATTTGTTCCCTATAGGTATAATACCTTCAGGTGGGTCAACAAGATCCCAAACTTGATTCTTATACATGGAATCAATCTCGGATTTCATAGCATCAATCCATTTTGAAGAGTCTATATCTGATATAGCTTCTTCATAGGTAAGTGGATCATCTCCATGATCTACTTCTTCATGAGTAGACAACTCTTGTTCTTCTTCATGAAGAAAACCATATCTCACTGGTGGGTGAGATACTGCAGTTGTTCTACGAGGAGCAGTGTAGATGTTTCATCAATGGGTATAGGTTGACTAGATGGATCTATATCCATCTGATGCATTGGTTGGTCTGAATTCTCCTATTCTATCTCTATTTGCCTTCGTTTGCCTTCTTCTTAATGAATCCGTTGTTCAAGAAATGTGGCATCTCTACTTATCACAACCTTTTGTGAAGTAGGCAAATAAAAATAATATCCAAAACTATCTTTTGGATATCCAACAAATCGATCTTTTTCTGATCTGGTCTCCAATTTATCAGTGTTCAGCTTTTTGATATAAGCTGGACAACCCCAAATCTTAACATGCTTAAGACTTGGTTTTCTTCCATGCCATATCTCATAAGGTGTGGAAGAAAGCGATTTTGATGGAATCTATTCGAATATATAAAGTGATTCTAATGCAAATCCCCAAAAGGAGATTGGCATATTAGTATAGCTCATCATACTACGTACCATATCCAATAAGTACGATTTCTCCTTCAGATACACCATTCATTTGTGGCATTCTGGAGAGTCGGTGAGAAACAATGCCATGCTCTCTCAAGTATTCATCAAATTCAGTACTCAAATATTCACCTCCACGATCTGATCAAAGAGCTTTAATATTCTTTCCTGTTTGATTTTCTACTTCAGATTTAAATTCTTTGAACTTTTCAAAAGATTCATGTTTGTATTTCATCAAATACAAATACCCAAACCTTGATTTATCATCTGTAAAGGTAATAAAATAATGAAAACCCCCTCTAGCCATTTCTTTAAATGGACCACATACATCACTATGTATTAGCTCCAAAATATTTTCAGCTCTTAGCCCCTGTCCAACAAAGGATGATCTAGTCATTTTGCTCTGAAGGCAAGATTCACAAGTTGGAGTAGGCTCAGAGCCCAATGAGGATAGAATCCCCATTTTCTCCAATTTTGCAATCTTATCTTCTGCAACATGACATAACCTTAAGTGCCAAATATATTTTGAACTTGAGTTGGTTTTCACCATGGCATTGCATTCATTCAGATTGCTATACTCTGGCCAGTGGAAACACTTTCTTAATGGAAACACTTTCCTATTGGCAATGGAAACACTTTCCTGTTGGCAGTGGAAACACTTTCCTTTGCCTTCATCAGCTTTAGTCTTCCTTTTCTGTTTAGCTATTTTCTTGGAAGGACCAGGAATCTGAGGTTTCTTTTTCTTATTGCCCTTCTTCTTGTTGGACTTTCCAGCAGAAGAAGATGCAACCAAAGCTACCTCTTTTCCTTTATTGCCTGGCATATTCTTTTGGGCAATAACCAGCATGTTGAGTAATTCAGCTAAGGTGCATTCCTATTTAGTCATATGGAAATTTGTCACAAAATTCCCAAAAGACTCAGAAAGGGACTGAAGAATCAAATCCGTTTGTAGTTGGAAATCCATGTTGAAGTCAAGATGTTCCAACTGCTCAATCAGCCGAATCATCTTGTGGACATGATCCCCAACATTACATCCCTCGGACATCCTCATACGGAATAGCTGTCTAGATATCTCATACCTAGCATTCCTGTTGTGCTCACCATACAACTCTTGTAGGTAAAGGAGGATCTCACTAGCACTCTGCATGTTCTCATGTTGCTTCTGTAACTCATTACTCATGGAAGCAAGCATGTAACACTTAGCTCTCATATCATGCTCCTTCCACTTGTCCAAAATTTCATGTTCCTCTTGTGTGGCCTCTGGAGGTAAGGGACCAGGAACATTTGAATCTAGAACATATCCTATATGTTCAAGGTTCAGGACAAGTTTCAAATTTCTTAGCCAATCAGACATATTTGGTCCTGTCAACCTATTGTGATCAAGTATGCTTGCAAGGATATTGGATGGTGGTGGTTGTTTTGTGCTCATTTTTATCAGAAAATTAACTGCAAAAAATAACCAGATTAATTAGTAAATATATCATGTAATTAACCAAAATGATTATGGTCTTTTAATCAAATTGGTCCTCCCACTAACTTAGCGAATCCTACACTTCCAAAGTAGAAAACGGAAATCCTAGTTGGATGGATTTCTAGTGGGTGATTGAATTCTTATAATTCTATTGATCATCATCAGGTACATCCATTATTGGAATTACAATAAACTATAAGTGAGCAACTCCTTGCCCATCACATCTCATGTGAGGTTCAATCCTTTACCTAGCCCCTAATGCTCAAAATCTCAGGTACATCCATTATTGACTTATCATGCATTAGTTAAGTTGATCCCATTGAGCCAGTAATTATGTAAATAATTTTAATGTCCTCAGGTACATCCAATATTGGCCACCAAACCATTTACATATTTACAACATCTCATGCTTAACAATTATTCTTAAGAAAATCTCTTAAATTAATTGCATCTCATGCAACTATTTAAAATTTCTTAAAATAATTGCCCCAATGGAGGGCTTATGTTATAATTACTTTAATTATACCATTTCCAACTTAATCATTTGTTTGGAAGATTTTATAGCCATCCTAATTACTATTAAGGTCTCACTTTGCACATTATCCATTTAGCATGCATATGTCATATAATTGCATACATTCCCATACATCTCATGCATTCATGGATAAGCGTTAAATATGGTATGATCATGGACTTTCTAAGGGATTCAATTCTGAGCCACCAAGAATTGAATCAGGGCATTCCTAGGTGCATTTCATTCATTCATTTTACAAGAGTTGCTGAAGGAGTACATAATCAACACTTGATCTTGAATTCCTCCCACTGGTCCCACCAATGCTCTTGACCTCCTTGAACTTCTTGCAATCCAATATTACAAAGTAATCCTTGGCATACCAAGGCGAATTTACAAGAACTTAAATAAATGAAATTACAACCCAAAAATTATTACAAACTTAATAATACATGCCCAAAATAAATTAAAATAAATTAATTAATTTACAATCCCAAAGAAACATAAAAGAAATAAATCCAATCACATTGGTCTTTTATAGTCCATGATCATCCATCATGCATATCACTATTTAACAATTAAATAAAACATACATACTTAAATTAAATTGAATATCTCATATTCAACTTAAAAATCAGATTTGAATATGATTCAAATAAATTAAAAATTCAGATTTGAATCTCATTCAAACAAATTTAAAAATTCATATTTGCATCACATTCAAAAAACATCAAAAATACATATTTTAATCACTTTCAAACATTATAAAAAAAATCAGATTAGAATCACATTCAAATATTTTTAAAAATCAGATCTGAATTTTATTGAATCAATTTTAAAAAATCAGATTTAAATATGATTCAAACAACTTTTAAAATTCAGATTTGAATCACATTCAAACAACTTTTAAAATTCAGATTTGAATCACATTCAAACAATTTTTAAAATTCTGATTTGAATCATAATTTAATTGTGTGATTAAAACAACTAATTAAACACTTTAATTAGTCAAAGAATAGGCCTTAGATCATACAACAATTGCAGAATTAAAAGCCAAACCTTGAACCACCCAAGGAACCATTGTTGCCGCCACCAATGGTGGCTTCACCATGTGTGCCGCCACACCTCATGATCCAACCAGCAATGAATCTCTTGATCTCATGATCAAACACACAATTAAATTATATAATCAACAATCTAAATGGCAAATATAGTGGCTCTGATACCAATTGAAGGAACGGAAGCATGAAAAACACAAGATTATACCATTAAATTCAAAAATTTTCGCCTAGGGTCACATGCACCATGCAAGATTTATTTTTATCTATTTGATTTCAATGATAAACAACATATTAAAACTCTTTTAATATATTTTTGGATCTGTATTTGCCATTTAAGATTTTTAAAATTAATCAGATTAATTTTAGAACCCTAGATTAAATCAAGAACGATTACACTAACCTCTTGATGTCTTTGCGTGATGTCTGCGCCTTTGAGATTCGTCTTGAGGACACGGATGTTGTCCTCTCTTGTCCACACCAAGAACACCTATGGCAGCCCTTGAACAGCTTCTAAAGCCTTTTCTATTAATTAGAAATTCAAGTTCTGCCTTTTAAGAGATTAGAGATGTAAACAGGACACTAGAAACAATTTCTAGTGTTCTTAATTCAAGAGATTGATGGCTAATCTCTTTGAATTGATGAGAGATGAAGAGAAATAGCTGGAGAGGCTCAAAGTGGCGTGACAATTGAGAGGAGAGGCTGCTGGTTATGTTTTCTTTTCATAACCACACTTAAATAGCTAGGTTAACACATTAAACCCTTGCCACATGTCACCCTTTGATTAGCTCTAGGTTTAAGTGACCCAATCAAATTGTGCCAAGTATCAAACCTATATTTAATCTTGATTTTAATCATCTTACATGATTAAAAAACATTTGGCAAGCTTATGTGTAATCCCATGTGTCACCATCTCATGGTGCCACGTGTCACACTGTGAAATGACCAAAATGCCCCTGTGTCTTAATTTTGAGTTCTCAATCCAAAATAATTATTTTTCTTCTTCTAATTAATTTATATCAAATATAAATTAATAAATTAATCTCTATTAATTAATTTCTCATTAATTAAATTCATATTTAAACACTTTAAATATAAATTTAACTTATATTATACATCCAATAATCTAGATTTGGTTTCAAGTCATGCTAGGGACTTTGCAATCTAATTGCAAACCAAACCTATTTAATTAATCAATTAAACTCTTTAATTAATTAATTAAATCATATTTAATTAGGTGATAACTTGTGTATGTGTGTGACTTACTAGGCTCATCACTAATTGGCAATGAGAAATGATATCAACTCTTAATATCATTAGAACTCTTTCTTATCATAAATGATTTCTCTAAATCATTTTATGAACCTCGTAGACCATGGTTAACACCTAGCATAGCATGCCATGGCCACCCAATTAGTAATAAGGTTTACCTTAAATGAACCTATAATCATATGTTACCATGCACTAGAATCTCTCTGTTACAAAATCCCAACTCAAGTTGGAGTCATGGTTTATGTCAAACTCCTTTTGCTATGAATTTTATGTTCTCTTTTAATTCCAGTTCTTGATTAAAAGATTTTCTCATCGAAACTCTTTTACGAATAAATCTATCTGTCTGGCCAGAACTTGAAACATCAAGAACAATTAAATGAACATAGGATTTTATCTCTATTTACTTAGAGGAAGATTCCATCTTGATCAACACCTACCTCCATATATAACTAGTATGAGCCAACACATGCCCATATACCCATACATAGTACAAGTATGAAAGCGATATCAAACTCAAACTACCTATATACAAGATAAGCTGTGCTATCTCAGTCTAAAGATTATATGAATCGATATGATTTATGACAAAACATTGACAAGAGTAAACTCCATGTGCTTGTCATAAGCGTCCAGTTCGCCTACTTATCATTTATAAGTGCCTATCATGTTTGTTATATGGCATGAGACTCACCATTCCATCTTATTTATATCTCATATAAATAACTTGGGAACAAACATGAATACAATCTTTCTGGATAAGTCATGTCCTTATTATGAAGTATCCTCGATTGTGAACCTATTTATGATACTTCGTGCTAGAAATATTGTCACTCATATTCTTAACAACTTAAGAATAATATTTCTAACAAAATATCAATGGACCTTTTCTATTACACATAAATATATTATGTAAACGGAAAAGTGGAAATGCCTTTATTAATAAAAATATGTACAAGATACATACTAAATGATATGCTCTAGGGCATACTACTAACAAGGATGTCTGAGGGACAGAATGTTGGGGATCATGTCCACAAGATGATTCGGCTGATTGAGCAGTTGGAACATCTTGACTTCAACATGGATTTCCAACTACAGACGGATTTGATCCTTCAGTCCCTTCTTGAGTCTTTTGGGAATTTTGTGACAAATTTCCATATGACTAAACAGGAATGCACCTTAGCTGAATTACTCAACATGCTGGTCATTGCCCAAAAGAATATGCCAGGCAATAAAGGAAAAGAGGTAGCTTTGGTTGCATCTTCTTCTGCTGGAAAGTCCAACAAGAAGAAGGGCAATAAGAAAAAGAAACCTCAGATTCCTGGTCCTTCCAAGAAAATAGCGAAACAGAAATGGAAGACTAAAGGCGATGGAGGCAAGGAAAGTGTTTCCACTTGCCAAAAGGATGGGCACCGGAAAAGGCGCCTGAGTATCTTGCTTCTCAAGGACAAGAAGGATACACCGTCGGAAGGTATGTCCATATCTTGTTATTTAGATTCGATGATACTCATAGTTCATCTACGGCTTGGGTTTTAGATCTTTGGTGCCGGTTCTCACATTTCTAATGATATGCGAGAACTAGCAAGCGATGGCGACTTGCGTTCTCAAGATATTAGAGTCCGGATTGGCAATGGCTCAACTGTTGAAGCTTTAGCCATAGGATCTCAATCTTTGTACATGTTTGGACATGTTTTGTGTTTGGATAATATTTTATATGTACCTGATGCTTTTAAGAACATCATTTCTATATCTAGTTTGACTAGAAATGGCTATGAATTTCAGTTCACAGATGATGTTTGCAATATTTATTTTGGAAATAAATATGTTGGTTCGGGTTATATGAATGATGGTCTTTATTATTTTGATAATAATGACAAACACAAATTGAATGCAAGTGATCTAAAAGAATACAATGCCATGGTGAAAACCAACTCAAGTTCAAAATATATTTGGCACTTAAGGTTATGTCATGTTGCAGAAGATATGATTGCGAAATTGGAGAAAATGGGGATTCTATCCTCATTGGGCTCTGAGCCTACTCCAACTTGTGAATCTTGCCTTCAAGGCAAAATGACTAGATCACCCTTTGTTGGACAAGGGCTAAGAGCTGAAAATATTTTGGAACTAATACATAGTGATGTATGTGGTCCGTTTAAAGAAATGGCTAGAGGGGGCTTTCATTATTTTATTACCTTTACTGATGATAAATCAATGTTTGGGTATTTGTATTTGATGAAATACAAACATGAATCTTTTGAAAAGTTTAAAGAATTTAAATCTGAAGTAGAAAATCAAACAGGAAAGAATATTAAAGCTCTTCGATCAGAACGTGGAGGTGAATATTTGAATACTGAATTTGATGAATACTTGAGAGAGCATGGCATTGTTTCTCAGCTGACTCCTCCAGGAATGCCACAGCTGAATGGTGTATCTGAAAGGAGAAATCGTACCCTATTGGATATGGTGCATTAGTATGATGAGCTATCTTGATATGCCAATCTCCTTTTGGGGATTTGCATTAGAATCAGCTTTGTATATTCTGAATAGGATTCCATCAAAATCAGTTTCTTCCACACCTTATGAGATATGGCATGGAAGAAAACCAAGTCTTAAGCATGTTAAGATTTGGGGTTGTCCAGCTTATATCAAAAGTGAACAACGATAAATTGGAGACCAGATCAGAAAAAGGTAAATTTGTTGGATATCCAAAAGATAGTTTTGGATATTATTTTATTTGCCTACTTCACAAAAGTTGTGATAAGTATAGATGCCACATTTCTTGAACAACAATTTGTCCAAGAAGGAGGCAAAGGAAGGCAAATAGAGTTAGAATTGGAGAATTCTGACCAACCAACAGATCAGATGGATATAGATCCATCCAGTCAACCTATACCCATTGATGAAACATCTCAATTGTTCCTCGTAGAACAACTAGGGTATCTCACCCACCCGGTGAGATATGGTTTTCTTCATGAAGAAGAACAAGAGTTGTCTACTCATGAAGAAGTAGATCATGGAGATGATCCACTTACCTATGAAGAAGCTATATCGGATATAGACTCTTCAAAATGGATTGATGCTATGAAATCGAGATTGATTCCATGTATAAGAATCAAGTTTGGGATCTTGTTGACCCACAGAAGGTATTGTACCTATAGGGAACAAATGGGTTTTCAATAAGAAAATTGGTTACGATGGAAAGGTAGAGACCTATAAGGCAAGGCTAGTAGCGAAAGGGTTTCGCCAAAGGCAAGGAATAGACTATGAGGAGACTTTCTACTTTGTTGCCATGCTTAAATCAATTAGGATTTTATTAGCAATAGTGCATACTATGATTATGAGATTTGGCGGATGGATGTCAAAAGCACTTTTCTCATTGGATACATTGAAGAAAACATTTTCATGGAACAACCTAAGGGATTTGAATCCCAAGATGGTTCCAAGGTATGCAAGCTAAAGCAATCCATTTATGGGTTGAAACAAGCTTGAGGAGTTGGAACATCCGTTTTGATGAAGCCATTAAATCTTTTGGTTTTATCAAAAATGAGGATGAGCCATGTGTATATAAAAGGTTAGTGGATGCTATCACTTTCCTTGTCTTATATGTGGATGACATCTTGTTGATGGGTAATGATACGGTATGTTGACGACTATAAAGGTATGGTTGTCAAATACATTCTCCATGAAAGACTTAGGGAGGCAACCTATATTCTTGGGATTCGCATCTATAGAGATAGAGCGAAAAGAATAATTGGTTTATCCCAAAGTCTATACTTGGAAAAGGTGTTAAAAGGTTTAACATGCTTGATTCCAAGAGAGGAATGTTACCGATGAGACATGGTATCCACCTTTCTAAAGAGATGTCTCTAAAGACACACGAAGAAAGAGATAAGATGGCCAGATTCCATATGCTTGGCTATTGAAAGTTTAATGTATGCAATGTTGTGTACTAGGCCGGATATCGCATATGTCGTTAGTTTGACTAGCGGTATCAATCCAATCCGTGTTTGGAACCTTTGGATAGTCGAGAATATCCTTAAGTACTTGAGAAGAACTAAGGATTTATTCTTGATTTATGGAGGTGGAGACTTGCAATTGGATGGTTATCGATTCGATTTCCAATCGGATATCGATGATAGAAAGTCTACCTGGATATGTGTTCATTTGTAATGGAGGTGCGATCGGTTGGAAGAGTTCCAAGCGAGCACATTGCAGATTCCACTCGAGTGAGTATATTCTTTGCATCGAATCTTTGCAAAAGAAGCTGTTTGGATAAAGAAGTTCGTGAGAACTTACGGTAGTTCCTTCCATTGAGTCGCGGTTCCATTACTGTGACAACAATGGAGCAGCGATCATCTGAGCTAAGGAACCAAGGTCTCACCAATCCAAACACATAGAAAGCGCTACCACATTATCGGAGAAATAGTTGGGCGGCGATGTAGCCATGCAGAAAATAGCATCGGTGAAAATCCGGTGATCCATTCACTAAGCCTATGTCACGCACTCAGTTAGACCGACATCTTGAGAAGATAGGTCTAAGATATTGTAATGAATGGCTCTAGTGCTAGTGGGAGATTGTTAGTAGTATGCCCTAGAGCATATCATTTAGTATGTATCTTGTACATATTTTTAATAATAAAAGGCATTTCCACTTTTCCGTTTACATAATATATTTATGTGTAATAGAAAAGGTCCATTGATATTTTGTTAGAAATATTATTCTTAAGTTGTTAAGAATATGAGTGACAATATTTCTAGCACAAAGTATCATAAATAGGTTCACAATCGAGGATACTTCATAATAAGGACATGACTTATCCAGAAAGATTGTATTCATGTTTGTTCCCAAGTTATTTATATGAGATATAAATAAGATGGAATGGTGAGTCTCATGCCATATAACAAACTTGATAGGCACTTATAAATGATAAGTAGGCCGAACCAGTGACACTTATGACAAGCACATGGAGTTTACTCTTGTCAATGTTTTGTCATAAATCATATCAGTGCATATAATCTTTAGACCTGAGATAGCACAGTTATCTTGTATATAGGTAGTTTGAGTTTGATATAGCTTTCATAATTGTACTATGTATGGGTATATGGGCATGTGTTGGCTCCTGCTAGTTATATATGGAGGTAGGTGTTGATCAAGAAGGAATCTGTTCCTCTAAGTAAATAGAGATAAAATCCTATGTTCATTTAATTGTTCTTGATATTTCAAGTTCCTGGCCAGGACAGATAGATTTATTCAGAAAAGAGTTTCTGATGAGAAAAATCTTTTAATCAAGAACTGGAATTAATAGAGAACATAATATTCATAGCAAATGGAGTTTGACATAAACCATGACTCCAGCTTGAGTTGGGATTTTGTAACAGAGAGATTCTAGTGTATGGTAATATATGATTATAGGTTCATTTAAGGTAAACCTTATTACTAATTGGGTGGCCATGGCATGCTATGCTAGGTGTTAACCATGGTCTATGAGGTTCATAAAATGATTTAGAGAAATCATTTATGGTAAGAAAGAGTTATGATGATATTAAGAGTTGATATAATGTCTCATTGCCAATTAGTGATGAGCATAGTAAGTCACACACATACACAAGTTATCACCTATTTAAATATGATTTAATTAATTAATTAAAGATTTTAATTGATTAATTAAATAGATTTGGTTTGCAATTAAATTGCAAAGTCCCTAGCATGACTTGAAACCAAATCTAGATTATTGGATGTGTAGTCTAAATTAAATTTATATTTAAAGTGTTTAAATATGAATTTAATTGATGAGAAATTAATTAATAAAGATTAATTAATTAATTTATATTTGATATAAATTAATTAGAAGAAGAAAATAATTATTTTGGGTTAAGAACTCAAAATTAAGACACAGGGGCATTTTGGTCATTTCACAGTGTGACACGTGGCACCATGAGATGGTGACACATGGCATAACACATAAGCTTGCCAAATGTTTTTTTAATCATGTAAGATGATTAAAATAAAGATTAAATATAGGTTTGACACTTGGCACAATGTGATTGGGTCACTTAAACCTAGAGCTAATCAAAAGGTGACATGTGGCTAGGGTTTAATGTGTTAACCTAGCTATTTAAGTGTGGTTATGAAAAGAAAACATAACCAGCAGCCTCTCCTCTTAATTTTCACGCCATTTTGAGCCTCTCCAGCTATTTCTCTTCATCTCTCATCAATTCAAAGAGATTAGCCATCAATCTCTTGAATTAAGAACACTAGAAATTGTTTCTAGTGTCCTGTTTACATCTCTAATCTCTTAAAAGGCAGAACTTGAATTTCTAATTAATAGAAAAGGCTTTAGAAGATGTTCAAGGGCTGCCATAGTTGTTCTTGGTGTGGACAAGCTAGAGGGACAACATCTGGTGTCCTGAAGACGAATCTGAAAGCGCAGACATGCTGGCACATCAAGAGGTTAGTGTAATCGTTCTTGATTTAATCTAGGGTTCTAAAATTAATCTGAGTAATTTTAAAATCTTAAATGGTAAATACAGATCCAAAAACATATTAAAAGAGTTTTAATATGTTGTTTATCATTGAAATCAAATAGATAAAAATAAATCTTGCATGGTGCATGTGACCCTAGGTGAAAATTTTTGAATTCAATGGTATAATCTTGTGTTTTTCACGCTTCCGTTCCTTCACTTTTGGGCATGGTTTCTTCAGCAAAAATGTGCCATTATAAGCCTAGTTTCATGTCCAATTGGCCAAACATCAATTGAACCTACACAGCCAAAGTTCTGGCAGTCCAATTGGACTGAAATCTCACCACCATCTTTCTTTGTCTTTAGGCAGCCTACCATTCCACTTTGCCATGCCATTTTTCAGTCCAATTTATGGTCAACATACCTCAAATGGTCACTAATTGACCATTAGAATGTTCTTTAACCATTTCATAAGTCAAGTCAAATTTTCATTCCTAAACCCTAGCTAAATTTCAAAGTTTTCACAATTTCCCTAATTTACTCTTTCATTCTCTATATATATATATATATGTATATACTTTAAACCTAAGCTCTAGTTCACTCTAAGTCCATCAAACACTCCATTTCTATTCCTTCAATAGGGCTACCAAAATGCATGGCATGCATACACATAATTTTTTTCATTTTAGTTACAATTCCTTACTTATTTTAAGTCCCTTAGCATAGAAATAAAGAGTTTTAAATAGATAGGTGCACTAACCTCTTGTAGGCAGATTTTTCCCAAGCTCAAACTTCACTTTTCTTGTACTCTCTTGGCTGCCAAACACTTCCTTTAGGTCCAAGGATTCATTTTAGTGTTGGGGTCTTGAGGAAATATGGTGAGAAAGCATGAGAATGAAAGCTTGCAAAGAATGGCTATGGTGGAAACCCTCTCTTCTCTTTCTCTACGTTTTGGCTGGTTTTGGGGAAGGAGATGGCTGCTGCATTTTTAATTCCTTTGGTCCATTTTTGGTCTCTTTTATTGGTTAATTAATTGGTTGTTCAATAGTGATTGGTGGTGGCTTTTAATGACATCACCTTATGTCATAAATAAACCCTTTTTTCTCATTTTTCTTTTCTTTTCATCACTACTCAATTTCAATTTAATTTTTAGTAATGTTTCTTCATAGTTTATGTCATATTAATTATTTACTCAACTGGACAAGTCGGCCAAAAATCACCTCTGAAGGCGAAATGACCAAAATGCCCTCCGTTTGGCTTAACGGGTCAAAATTGGCTGTACCGATTGAAAAAATTTTCTAATTATTTTCTTGGCATTCTAATGCCATAGGAACCTCAATGACCCTTATCTGGAGTCTCAATAATTATTTTATGAATTTTTCCTCGGGTCTAGGGCTCCTCGTTGCGAGAACCGCAACTTCCCTCTGGTTACCCATCGCTTGGGCACCGGCTCGTTTAACTTGGTTGTATTTTATTTCTAAAATTTTTACTAAATTTTTCTTGTTAATATTTGAGTTAATTATGGTTCCTGACTTTAGTTTAAATATTTTTCCGGACGTTCTAGCTGTCCGGACCGACACCAGTCACCGGAACAGTAGAATGTACGGAGTTGCTACCGGGAGGGTGTTACAAGAAATAATTATTTTGGGTTAAGAACTCAAAATTAAGACACAGGGGGCATTTTGGTCATTTCGCAGTGTGACACGTGGCATCATGAGATGGTGACACATGGCATTACACATAAGCTTTCCAAATGTCTTTTAATCATGTAAGATGATTAAAATTAAGATTAAATATAGGTTTGACACTTGGCACAATGTGATTGGGTCACTTAAACCTAGAGCTAATCAAAGGGTGACATGTGGTAAGGGTTTAATGTGTTAACCTAGCTATATAAGTGTTGTTATGAAAAAGAAAAACAACCAGCAGCCACTCCTCTCCTTTGTCACGCCATTTTGAGGCTCTCCATCTATTCTTCTTCATCTCTTATCAATTCAAAGAGATTAGCCATCAATCTCTTGAATTAAGAACACTAGAAATTGTTTCTAGTGTCCTGTTTACATCTCTAATCTCTTAAAAGGCAGAACTTGAATTTCTAATTAATAGAAAAAACTTTAGAAGCTGTTCAAGGGGTGCCATAGGTGTTCTTGGTGTGGACAAGCTAGAGAGACAACATTTGGTGTCCTGAAGACAAATCTCAAAGGCGCAGACACGCTGCAGTGCATCAAGAGGTTAGTGTAATCGTTCTTGATTTAATCTAGGGTACTAAAATTATTCTGATTAATTTTAAAATCTTAAATGGAAAATACAGATCCAAAACATATTAAAAGAGTTTTAATATGTTGTTTATCATTGAAATCAAATAGATAAAAATAAATCTTGCATGATGCATGTGACCCTAGGTGAAAATTTTTGAATTCAATGGTATAAACTTGTGTTTTTCACGCTTCTGTTCCTTCAATTGGTATCAGAGCCACTATATTTGCCATTTAGATTGATGTTTATATGATTTAATTGTGTGTTTGAACATGAGATCAAAATTTCATTGCTGGTTGCAAAGCCAAAGTGGCGGCACAAATGATGAACACCTTGGTGGATGCACTACAATGGTGTGCAAAGGTAAATGGATGGTTAATGTGCAATTGTTGTATGATCTAAGATCCATTTTATGTCTAATTAAATTGTTTAATTAGAATTTTTATCACACAATTAAATTATGATTCAAATCAGAATTTTAAAAATTGTTGAATGTGATTCAAATCTGAATTTTAAAAGTTGTTTGAAAGCGATTCAAATCTAAATTTTTAAAGTTGTTTGAATCATATTTAAATCTGATTTTTTAAAATTGATTGAATAAAATTCAGATATGATTTTTTAAAAAATGTTTGAATGTGATTCAAATCTGATTTTTTAAAAAATGTTTGAATGTGATTCAAATCTGAATTTTTAAAGTTGTTTGAATGTGATTCAAATCTGAATTTTTAAGTTTGTTTGAATGAGATTCAAATCTGAATTTTTAAAAATTTATTTGAATCATATTCAAATCTGGATTTTTAAGTTGAATATGAGATATTCAATTTAATTTAAGTATGTATGTTTTATTTAATTGTTAAATAGTGATATGCATGATGGATGATCATGGACTATAAAAGACCAATGTGATTGGATTTATTTCTTTTATGTTTCTTTGGGATTGTAAATTAATTAATTTATTTTAATTTATTTTGGGCATGTATTATTAAGTTTGTAATAATTTTTGGGCTGTAATTTCATTTATTTAAGTTCTTGTAAATTTGCCTTGGTATGCCAAGGATTACTATTTAATATTGGATTGCAAGAAGTTCAAGGAGGTCAAGAGCATTGGTGGGACCAATAGGAGGAATTCAATATCAAGTGTTGATTATGTACTCCTTCAGGAACTCTTGTAAAATGAATGAATAAAATACAACTAGGAATGCCCTGATTCAATTTTTGGTGGCTCAGAATTGAATCCCTTAGAAAGTCCATGATCATACCATATTTATTGCTTATCCATGAATGCATGAGATGTATGGGAATGTATGCTACTAAATGATATATGCATGCTAATTGGATAATGTGCAAAGTGAGACTTTAATAGTAATTAGAATGACCATAAAATCTTCTAAACAAATAATTAAGTTGGAAATGCTATAATTAAAGTAATTATAACATAGGCCCTCCATTGGGGCAATTATTTTAAGAAATTTTAAATAGTTGCATAAGATGCAATTAATTTAAGAGATTTTCTTAAGAATAATTGTTAAGCATGAGATGTTGTAAATATGTAAATAGTTTTGTGGCCAATATTGGATGTACTTGAGGACATTAAAATTATTTGCATAATTACTGGCTCAATAGGATCAACTTAACTCATGCAAGATAAGTCAATAATGGATGTACCTAAGATTTTGAGCATTAGGGGCTAGGTAAAGGATTGAACCTCACATGAGATGTGATGGGAAAGGAGTTACTCACTTATAGTTTATTGTAATTCCAATAATGGATGTACCTGAGGATGATCAATAGAATTATAAGAATTCAATCACCCACTAGAAATCAATCCAACTAGGATTTCCATTTCTACTTTGGAAGTGTAGGATTCGCTGAGTTAGTGGGAGGACCAATTTGATTAAAAGACCATAATCATTTTGGTTAATTACATGATACATTTACTAATTATTCTGGTTATTTTCTGCAGCTAATTTTCTAATAAAAATGAGCACAGAACAACCACCACCATCCAATATCCTTGCAAGCATACTTGATCGCAATAGGTTGACAGGACCTAATCTGTCTGATTGGCTAAGAAATTTAAAACTTGTCCTGAACCTTGAACATATAGGATATGTTCTAGATTCAAATGTTCCTGGTCCCTTACCTCCAGAGGCCACAGAAGAGGAACATGAAACTTTGGATAAGTGGAAGGAGCATGATATGAGAGCTAAGTGTTACATGCTTGCTTCCATGAGTAACAACATGTTGAGTGCGAGTGAGATCCTCCTTCACCTATAAGAGTTGTATGGTGAGCACAACAAAAATGCTAGGTATGAGATATCTAGACAGCTATTCCGTATGAGGATGTCTGAGGGACAGAATGTTGGGGATCATGTACACAAGATGATTCGGCTGATTGAGCAGTTGGAACATCTTGACTTCAACATGGATTTCCAACTACAGACGGATTTGATCCTTCAATCCCTTCCTGAGTCTTTTGGGAATTTTGTGACAAATTTCCATATGACTCAACAGGAATGCACCTTAGCTGGTTTACTCAACATGCTAGTTATTGCTCAAAAGAATATGCTGGGCAATAAAGGAAAAGAGGTAGCTTTGATTGCATCTTCTTCTGCTGGAAAGTCCAACAAGAAGAAGGGCAATAAGCAAAAGAAACCTCAGATAAAATAGCTAAACAGAAAAGGAAGACTAAAGCTGATGGAGGCAAAGGAAAGTGTTTCCACTACCAAAAGGATGGGCACTAGAAAAGGAACTGCCCAGAGTATCTTGCTTCTCTTAAGGACAAGAAGGATACACCTTCGTAAGGTATGTCCATATCTTCTTATTTAGATTCTGATGATACTCATAGTTCATCTACAACTTGGGTTTTAGATACTGGTGCCAGTTCTCACATTTCTAATGATATGTAGGAACTAGCAAATAGTAGCAGCTTGTGTTCTCAAGATATTAGAGTCTGGATTGGCAATGGCTCAACTATTGAAGCTTTAGCCATAGGATCTAAATCTTTTTACATGTTTGGACATGTTTTGTGTTTGGATAATATTTTATATGTACCTGATGCTTTTAAGAACATCATTTTTATATCTAGTTTGACTAGAAATGGCTATGAATTTCAGTTCACAGATGATGTTTGCAATATTTATTTTGGAAATAAATATGTTGGTTCGGGTTATATGAATGATGGTCTTTATTATTTGGATAATAATGACAAACACAAATTGAATGCAAGTGATCTAAAAGAATGCAATGCTATGGTGAAAACCAACTCAAGTTCAAAACATATTTGACACTTAAGGTTATGTCATGTTGCAGAAGATAGGATTGCAAAACTGAAGAAAATGGGGATTCTATCCTTATTGGGCTCTGAGCCTACTCCAACTTGTGAATCTTGCCTTTAGGGCAAAATGACTAGATCACCCTTTGTTGGACAAAGGCAAAGAGATGAAAATATTTTGGAACTAATACATAGTGATGTATGTGGCCCATTTAAAGAAATGGCTAGAGGGGGCTTTCATTATTTTATTACCTTTACTGATAATAAATCAAGATTTGGGTATTTGTATTTGATGAAATACAAACATGAATCCTTTGAAAAGTTTAAAGAATTTAAATCTGAAGTAGAAAATCAAATAGGAAAGAGTATTAAAGCTCTTCGATCAGATCGTGGAGGTGAATATTTTAGTACTGAATTTGATGAATACTTGAGAGAGCATGGCATTGTTTCTCAGCTGACTCCTCCAGGAATGCCACAGTTGAATGATGTATCTGAAAGGAGAAATCGTACCCTATTGGATATTGTACGTAGTATGATGAGATATACTGATATGCCAATCTTCTTTTGGGGATTTGCATTAGAATCAGCTTTGTATATTCTGAATAGGATTCCATCAAAATCAGTTTCTTCCACACCTTATGAGATATGGCATGGAAGAAAACCAAGTCTTAAGCATGTTAAGATTTAGGGTTGTCCAGCTTATATCCAAAAGCTGAACACTGATAAATTTTTATTTGCTTACTTCACATTTCTTGAACAACAGTTTGTTCAAGAAGGAGGCAAAGGAAAGCAAATAGAGTTAGAAGTGGAGAATTCTGACCAACCAACAGATCAGATGGATATAGATCTATCTAGTCAACCTATACCCGTTGATGAAACATCTACAGCTGTTCCTCGTAGAACAACCAGGGTATCTCACCCACCAGTGAGATATGGTTTTTTTTATGAAGAAGAACAAGAGTTGTCTATTCATGAAGAAGTAGATCATGGAGATGATCCACTTGCCTATGAAGAAGCTATATCAGATTAAGACTCTTCAAAATGGATTGATGCTATGCAATCCGAGATTGATTCCATGTAAAAGAATCAAGTTTGGGATCTTGTTGACCCACCTGAAGGTATTGTACCTATAGGGAACAAATGGGTTTTCAAGAAGAAAATTGGTTCTGATGGAAAGGTAGAGACCTATAAGGTAAGGCTAGTAGCGAAAGGGTTTCGCCAAAGGCAAGGAGTCGACTATGAGGAGACTTTCTCGCCTGTTGCCATGCTTAAATCAATTAGGATTTTATTAGCAATAGCTGCATACTATGATTATGAGATTTGGCAGATGGATGTCAAAACAGCTTTTCTCAATGGATACATTGAAGAAAACATTTTCATGGAACAACCTAGGGGTTTTGAATCCCAAGATGATTCCAAGGTATGCAAGCTAAAGCGATCCATTTATGGGTTGAAACAAGCTTCAAGGAGTTGGAACATCCGTTTTGATGAAGCCATTAAATCCTTTGGTTTTATAAAAAATGAGGATTTATTCAGAAAAGTGTTTCTAATGAGAAAATTTTTTTAATCAAGAACTAGAATTAAAAGAGAACATAATATTCATAGCAAATGGAGTTTGACATAAACCATGACTCTAGCTTGAGTTAGGATTTTGTAACAGAGAGATTCTAGTGCATGGTAACGTATGATTATAGCTTCATTTAAGGTAAACCTTATTACTAATTGGGTGGCCATGACATGCTATGCTAGGTGTTAACCATGGTTTATGAGGTTCATAAAATGATTTAGAGAAATCATTTATGATAAGAAAGAGTTCTGATGATATTAAGAGTTGATATCATGTCTCATTGCCAATTAGTGATGAGCCTAGTAAGTCACACACATACACAAGTTATTACCTAATTAAATATGATTTAATTAATTAATTAAAGAGTTTAATTGATTAATTAAATAGGTTTGGTTTGCAATTACATTGTAAAGTCTCTAGCATGACTTGAAACCAAATCCAGATTATTGGATATATATTATAAGTTAAACTTATATTTAAAGTGTTTAAATATGAATTTAATTAATGGGAAATTAATTAATAGAGATTAATTAATTAATTTCTATTTGATATAAATTAATTAGAAGAAGAGAAATAATTATTTTGGGTTAAGAACTCAAAATTAAGACACAGGGGCATTTTGGTCATTTCGCAGTGTGACACGTGGCACCATGAGATGGTGACACATGGCATTACACATAAGCTTTCCAAATGTCTTTTAATCATGTAAGATGGTTAAAATTAAGATTAAATATAGATTTGACACTTGGCACAATGTGATTGGGTCACTTAAACCTAGAGCTAATCAAAGGGTGACATGTGGCAAGGGTTTAATATGTTAACCTAGCTATATAAGTGTTGTTATGAAAAAGAAAAACAACCAGCAGCCACTCCTCTCCTTTGTCACGCCATTTTGAGGCTCTCCATCTATTCTTCTTCATCTCTCATTAATTCAAAGAGATTAGCCATCAATCTCTTTTATTAAGAACACTAGAAATTGTTTCTAGTGTCCTGTTTACGTCTCTTAAAAGGCAGAACTTGAATTTCTAATTAATAGAAAAAACTTTGGAAGCTGTTCAAGGGCTGCCATAGGTGTGGACAAGCTAGAGGGACAACATTTGGTGTGCTGAAGACAAATCTCAAAGGCGCATACATGCTACAGTACATCAAGAGGTTAGTGTAATCGTTCTTGATTTAATCTAGGGTTTTAAAATTAATCTGATTAATTTTAAAATCTTAAATGGAAAATACAGATCCAAAAACATATTAAAAGAGTTTTAATATGTTGTTTATCAATGAAATCAAATAGATAAAAATAAATCATGCATGATGCATGTGACCCTAGGTGAAAATTTTTGAATTCAATGGTATAAACTTGTGTTTTTTACGCTTTCGTTCCTTCAATTTATGCTCCGATAAGAGCTTTAATCTTTTTTCGATCAATTTCATTTTTATTCTCTAAAAATGAGTGGTACTGATGGTCAAAGAGCTACCAGTCCTCCTTCTGTTCATATCTCGTGGACATCGGATGGAGGTGAAGTGGCTAGACCGAGTGAGTGACCTGAACCTTCTACAACCACTGTCCCAGTCCATGGTCGATCGACCAAGTTAAAATAAGTATCGTCTTTAGGGAAAGAGAACTTACCTGTGGACGAGTTGCCATCGATTCTCAAGGAGATCGATCTCCAGTCTATTAGCCAAGAGTACAACCTTTCGACTGACTCCTTCGAACTTATCAGATGTCATGGCGATCTCTGAGCTGATCATTTCTTTGAAGAAATTGACCTAATCATAGTATATGAGGAACAATTGAAAGCTGGGCTTCAGTTTCCCCTGAACGAATTCTATAGAGTCATTATGAAGTTTCATCATGTCTGTGTAGCCCAGGTGCATCTGAACTCCTGGTAAACTCTGATGGCTTTCAGAGGTTTATGCCGAGCTAAAAAGCTCAAGCCTATGGCAAAGTCTTTTGTTGAGCTGCATAGGCTCGCTCGGCGGTGAAGGAACGGAAGCGTGAAAAACACAAGTTTATACCATTGAATTCAAAAATTTTCACCTAGGGTCACATGCATCATGCAAGATTTATTTTTATCTATTTGATTTCAATGATAAACAACATATTAAAACTCTTTTAATATGTTTTTGGATCTGTATTTGCCATTTAAGATTTTAAAATTAATCAGATTAATTTTAGAACCCTAGATTAAATTAAGAACGATTACACTAACCTCTTGATGCATTGCAGCGTGTCTGCGCCTTTGAGATTCGTGTTCAGGACACCAGATGTTGTCCCTCTAGCTTGTCCACACCAAGAACACCTATGGCAGCCCTTGAACAGCTTCTAAAGCCTTTTCTATTAATTAGAAATTCAAGTTCTGCCTTTTAAGAGATTAGAGATGTAAACAGGACACTAGAAACAATTCCTAGTGTTCTTAATTCAAGAGATTGATGGCTAATCTCTTTGAATTGATAAGAGATGAAGAAGAAGAGATAAAAACCCTCAAAGTGGCGTGACAAAGGAGTGTGGCTTCTGGTTGTGTTTTATTTTCTCATAACAACACTTAAATAGCTAGGTTAACACATTAAACCCTTGCCACATGTCACCCTTTGATTAGCTCTAGGTTTAAGTGACCCAATCACATTGTGCCAAGTGTCAAACTTATATTTAATCTTGATTTTAATCATCATACATGATTAAAAAAAACATTTGGCAAGCTTATGTGTTATGCCATGTGTCACCATCTCATGGTGCCACGTGTCATCATCTCATGGTGCCACGTGTCACACAGCAAAATGACCAAAATGCCCCTGTGTCTTAATTTTGAGTTCTTAACCCAAAATAATTATTTTCTTCTTCTAATTAATTTATATCAAATATAAATTAATTAATTAATCTCTATTAATTAATTTCTCATTAATTAAATTCATATTTAAACACTTTAAATATAAATTTAACTTATATTATACATCCAATAATCTAGATTTGGTTTCAAGTCATGCTAGGGACTTTGCAATCTAATTGCAAACCAAACCTATTTAATTAATCAATTAAACTCTTTAATTAATTAATTAAATCATATTTAATTAGGTGATAACTTGTGTATGTGTGTGACTTACTAGGCTCATCACTAATTGGTAATGAGACATGATATCAACTCTTAATATCATTAGAACTCTTTCTTACCATAAATGATTTCTCTAAATCATTTTATGAACCTCATAGACTATGGTTAACACCTAGCATAGCATGCCATGGCCACCCAATTAGTAATAAGGTTTACCTTAAATGAACCTATAATCATATGTTACCATGCACTAGAATCTCTCTATTACAAAATCCCAACTCAAGCTGGAGTCATGGTTTATGTCAAACTCCATTTGCTATGAATATTATGTTCTCTTTAATTCCAATTCTTGATTAAAAAGATTTTCTCATCAAAAACTCTTTTCTCGAATAAATCTATCTGTCTGGCCAGAACTTGAAACATCAAGAACAATTAAATGAACATAGGATTTTATCTCTATTTACTTAGAGGAACAGATTCCATCTTGATCAACACCTACCTCCATATATAACTAGTAGGTGCCAACACATGCCCATATAACCATACACAGTACAAGTATGAAAGCAGTATCAAACTCAAACTACCTATATACAAGATAACTGTGCTATCTCAGGTCTAAAGATTATATGCACTGATATGATTTATGACAAAACATTGACAAGAGTAAACTCCATGTGCTTGTCATAAGTGTCACTGGTTCGGCCTACTTATCATTTATAAGTGCCTATCATGTTTGTTATATGGCATGAGACTCACCATTCCATCTTATTTATATCTCATATAAATAACTTGGGAACAAACATGAATACAATCTTTCTGGATAAGTCATGTCCTTATTATGAAGTATCCTCGATTGTGAACCTATTTATGATACTTTGTGCTAGAAATATTGTCACTCATATTCTTAACAACTTAAGAATAATATTTCTAACAAAATATCAATGGACCTTTTCTATTACACATAAATATATTATATAAACAGAAAAGTGAAAATGCCTTTTATTAATAAAATATGTACAAGATACGTACTAAATGATATGCTCTAGGGCATACTACTAACAATCTCCCACTAGCACTAGAGCCATTCATTACAATACCTTAGACCCATCTTCTCAAGATGTTAGTCTAACTGAGCTTGTGACAAAGGCTTAGTGAATGGATCAGCTGAATTTTTCAGCTGATGTTATTTTTCTGCATGACTATATCGCCTTGCCCAACTATATCTCTGATAATGTGGTAGTGCCTTTCTATGTGTTTGGTTTTTGGGTGAGACCTTAGTTCCTTAGACTGTATGAATTCTACTTTATTGTCACAGTTTAGTGGAACTTTTGACTCAATGGAAGGAACTACTGTAAGTTCTCACACGAACTTCTTTATCCAAATGACTTTCCTTTGCGATCTCGATGCAAAGAATATACTCACTCTGTAGTGGAATCGCAATCGTGCTCGCTTGAAACTCTTCCAACCGATCGCACCTCCATTACAAATGAACACATATCCAGAGGTAGACTTTCTATCATCGATATCTGATTGGAAATCAGAATCAGTATAACCATCCAATTGCAAGTCTCCACCTCCATAAATCAAGAATAAATCCTTAGTTCTTCTCAAGTACTTAAGAATATTCTTGACAGCTATCCAGTGTTCCAAACCTGGATTGGATTGATACCTGCTAGTCAAACTAACAGCATATGCGATATCCGGCATAGTACACAACATTGCATACATTAAACTTCCAATAGCCGAAGCATATGGAATCCTAGCCATCTTATCTCTTTCTTCAGGTGTCTTTGGAGACATCTCTTTAGAAAGATGGATACCATGTCTCACTGGTAACAATCCTCTCTTGGAATTAAGCATGTTAAACCTCTTTAACACCTTTTCCAAGTATAGACTTTGGGATAAACCAATTATTCGTTTCGCTCTATCTCTATAGATGCGAATCCCAAGAATATAGGTTGCCTCCCCTAAGTCTTTCATGGAGAATGTATTTGACAACCATACTTTTATAGTCGTCAACATACCTGTGTCATTACCCATCAACAGTATGTCATCCACATATAAGACAAGGAAAGTGATAGCACTGTCACTAACCTTCTTATATACACATGGCTCATCCTCATTTTTTATAAAACCAAAGGATTTAATGGCTTTATCAAAACGGATGTTCCAACTCCTCGAAGCTTGTTTCAACCCGTAAATGGATCGCTTTAGCTTGCATACCTTGGAACCATCTTGGGATTCAAATCCCTTAGGTTGTTCCATGAAAATGTTTTCTTTAATGTATCCATTGAGAAAAGTCGCTTTGACATCCATCCGCCAAATCTCATAATCATAGTACGCACTATTGCTAATAAAATCCTAATTGATTTAAGCATGGCAACAAAGCAGAAAGTCTCCTCATAGTCGATTCCTTGCCTTTGGCGAATCCCTTTCGCTACTAGCCTTGCTTTATAGGTCTCTACATTTCCATCAGACCCAATTTTCTTCTTGAAAACCCATTTGTTCCCTATAGGTACAATACCTTTAAGTGGGTCAACAAGATCCCAAACTTGATTCTTATACATGGAATCAATCTCGGATTTCATAGCATCAATCCATTTTGAAGAGTCTATATCTGATATAGCTTCTTCATAGGTAAATGGATCATCTCCATGATCTACTTCTTCATGAGTAGACAACTCTTGTTCTTCTTCATGAAGAAAACCATATCTCATCGTGGGTGAGATACCGGTTGTTCTACGAGGAACAATCAGAGATGTTTCATCAACGGGTATAGGTTGACTAGATGGATCTATATCCATCCGATGCTTGGTTGGTCAGAATTCTCCAATTCTAACTCTATTTGCCTTCCTTTGCCTCCTTTTTGGACAAATTGTTGTTCAAGAAATGTGGCATCTCTACTTATCACAACCTTTTGTGAAGTAGGCAAATAAAAATAATATCCAAAACTATCTTTTGGATATCCAACAAATCGACCATTTTCTGATCTGGTCTCCAATTTATCAGTGTTCAGCTTTTTGATATAAGCTGGACAACCCCAAATCTTAACATGTTTAAGACTTGGTTTTCTTCCATGCCATATCTCATAAGGTGTGGAAGAAACTAATTTTGATGGAATCCTATTCAGAATATACAAAGCTGATTCTAATGCAAATACCCAAAAGGAGATTGGCATATCAGTATAGCTCATCATACTACGAACCATATCCAATAGGGTACGATTTTTCCTTCAGATACACCATTCGGTTGTGGCGTTCTGGAGGAGTCACCGAGAAACAATGCCATGCTCTCTCAAGTATTCATCAAATTCAAGATTACTCAAATATTCACCTCCACGATCCGATCGAAGAGCTTTAATATTCTTTCTGCTTGATTTTCTACTTGATTTAAATTCTTTGAACTTTTCAAAAGATTCATGTTTGTATTTCATCAAATACAAATACCCAAACCTTGATTTATCATCGAAAGGTAATAAAATAATGAAAGCCCTCTAGCCATTTCTTTAAATGGACCACATACATCACTATGTATTAGCTCCAAAATATTTTCAGCTCTTAGCCCCTGTCCAACAAAGGGTGATCTAGTCATTTTGCCCTGAAGGCAAGATTCACAAGTTGGAGTAGGCTCAGAGCCCAATGAGGATAGAATCCCCATTTTCTCCAATTTTATAATCCTATCTTCTGCAACATGACATAACCTTAAGTGCCAAATATATTTTGAACTTGAGTTGGTTTTCACCACGGCATTGCATTCATTTAGATTGCTATACTCTGGCCAGTGGAAACACTTTCTTACTGGCAATGGAAACACTTTCCTTTGCCTCCATCAGCTTTAGTCTTCCTTTTCTGTTTAGCTATTTTCATGGAAGGACCAGGAATCTGAGGTTTCTTTTTCCTATTGCCCTTCTTCTTGTTGGACTTTCCAGCAGAAGAAGATGCAACCAAAGCTACCTCTTTTCCTTTACTTCCTGGCATATTCTTTTGGGCAATAACCAACATGTTGAGTAAACCAGCTAAGGTGCATTCCTGTTTAGTCATATGGAAATTTGTCACAAAATTCCCAAAAGACTCAGGAATGGACTGAAGGATCAAATCCGTCTATAGTTAGAAATCCATGTTAAAGTCAAGATGTTCCAACTGCTCAATCATCCGAATCATCTTGTGGACATGATCCCTAACATTCTGTCCCTCATACATCCTCATACGGAATAGCTGTCTAGATATCTCATACCTAGCATTCCTGCTGTGCTCACCATACAACTCTTGTAGGTGAAGGAGGATCTCACACGCACTCTGCATGTTCTCATGTTGCTTCTGTAACTCATTACTCATGGTAGCAAGCATGTAACACTTAGCTCTCATATCATGCTCCTTCCACTTGTCCAAAGTGTCATGTTCCTCTTGTGTGGCCTCTAGAGGTAAGGGACCAGGAACATTTGAATCTAGAACATATCCTATATGTTCAAGGTTCAGGACAAGTTTCAAATTTCTTAGCCAATCGCATGATTAGGTCCTGTCAACCTATTGTGATCAAGTATGCTTGCAAGGATATTGGATGGTGGTGGTTGTTTTGTGCTCATTATTATCAGAAAATTAATTGCAGAAATAACCAGATTAATTAGTAAATGTATCATGTAATTAACCAAATATGATTATGGTCTTTTAATCAAATTGGTCCTCCCACTAACTTAGCGAATCCTACACTTCCAAAGTAGAAAACGGAAATCCTAGTTAGATGGATTTCTAGTGGGTGATTGAATTCTTATAATTCTATTGATCATCCTCAGGTACATCCATTATTGGAATTACAATAAACTATAAGTGAGCAACTCCTTGCCCATCACATCTCATGTGAGGTTCAATCCTTTACCTAGCCCCTAATGCTCAAAATCTCAGGTATATCCATTATTGACTTATCTTGCATTAGTTAAGTTGATCCCATTGAGCCAGTAATTATGCAAATAATTTTAATGTCCTCAGGTACATCCAATATTGGCCACTAAACCATTTACATATTTACAACATCTCATGCTTAACAATTATTCTTAAGAAAATCTCTTAAATTAATTGCATCTCATGCAACTATTTAAAATTTCTTAAAATAATTACCCCAATGGAGGGCCTATGTTATAATTACTTTAATTATAGCATTTCTAACTTAATCATTTGTTTGGAAGATTTTATGGTCATTCTATTTACTATTAAGGTCTCACTTTGCACATTATCCATTTAGCATGCATATATCATATAATTGCATACATTCCCATACATCTCATGCATTCATGGATAAGCAGTAAATATGGTATGATCATGGACTTTCTAAGGGATTCAATTCTGAGCCACCAAGAATTGAATTAGGGCATTCCTAGGTGCATTTCATTCATTCATTTTACAAGAGTTGCTGAAGGAGTACATAATCAACACTTGATCTTGAATTCCTCCCACTGGTCCCACCAATGCTCTTGACCTCCTTGAACTTCTTGCAATCCAATATTACATAGTAATCCTTGGCATACCAAGGTGAATTTACAAGAACTTAAATAAATGAAATTACAACCCAAAAATTATTACAAACTTAATAATACATGCCCAAAATAAATTAAAATAAATTAATTAATTTACAATCGCAAAGAAACATAAAAGAATTAAATCCAATCACATTGGTCTTTTATAGTCCGTGATCATCCATCATGCATATCACTATTTAACAATTAAATAAAACATACATACTTAAATTAAATTGAATATCTCATATTCAACTTAAAAATCTAGATTTGAATATGATTCAAATAAATTTAAAAATTCAGATTTGAATCTCATTCAAACAAATTTAAAAATTTAGATTTGAATCACATTCAAACAACTTCAAAACTTCAGATTTGAATCATATTCAAAAATTTTTTAAAAAATCAGATCTGAATTTTATTCAATCAATTTTAAAAAATCAGATTTAAATATGATTCAAACAACTTTAAAAATTCAGATTTGAATCACATTCAAACAACTTTTAAAATTCAGATTTGAATCACATTCAAACAATTTTTAAAATTCTGATTTGAATCATAATTTAATTGTGTGATTAAAACTACTAATTAAACACTTTAATTAGTCAAAAATAGGCCTTAGATCATACAACAATTGCAGAATTAAAAGCCAAACCTTGAACCACCCATGGAAGCCAAACCATGCGCACCATTGATGGTATTTTTTCAAGTATGCCGCCAACTTGCTTTGCAACCAGCAATGAACTTTTGATCTCATGATCAAACACACAATTAAATCATATAATCAACAATCTAAATGGCAAATATAGTGGCTCTGATACCAATTGAAGGAACGGAAGCGTGAAAAACACAAGTTTATACCATTGAATTCAAAAATTTTCACCTAGGGTCACATGCATCATGCAAGATTTATTTTTATCTATTTGATTTCAATGATAAACAACATATTAAAACTCTTTTAATATGTTTTTGGATCTGTATTTGCCATTTAAGATTTTAAAATTAATCAGATTAATTTTAGAACCCTAGATTAAATCAAGAACGATTACACTAACCTCTTGATGCAATCGCAGCGTGTTCGCGCTTTGAGATTCGTCTTCGTGACACCAGATGTTGTCCTCTAGCTTGTCCACACCAAGAACACCTATGGCAGCCCTTGAACAGCTTCTAAAGCCTTTTCTATTAATTAGAAATTCAAGTTCTGCCTTTTAAGAGATTAGAGATGTAAACAGGACACTAGAAACAATTCCTAGTGTTCTTAATTCAAGAGATTGATTGCTAATCTCTTTGAATTGATAAGAGATGAAGAAGAAGAGATAAAAACCCTCAAAGTGGCGTGACAAAGGAGTGTGGCTGCTGGTTGTGTTTTATTTTCTCATAACAACACTTAAATAGCTAGGTTAACACATTAAACCCTTGCCACATGTCACCCTTTGATTAGCTCTAGGTTTAAGTGACCCAATCACATTGTGCCAAGTGTTAAACCTATATTTAATCTTGATTTTAATCATCTTACATGATTAAAAAAAACATTTGGCAAGCTTATGTGTTATGCCATGTGTCACCATCTCATGGTGCCACGTGTCACACAGCAAAATGACCAAAATGCTCCTGTGTCTTAATTTTGAGTTCTTAACCCAAAATAATTATTTTCTTCTTCTAATTAATTTATATCAAATATAAATTAATTAATTAATCTCTATTAATTAATTTCTCATTAATTAAATTCATATTTAAACACTTTAAATATAAATTTAACTTATATTATACATCCAATAATCTAGATTTGGTTTCAAGTCATGCTAGGGACTTTGCAATCTAATTGCAAACCAAACCTATTTAATTAATCAATTAAACTCTTTAATTAATTAATTAAATCATATTTAATTAGGTGATAACTTGTGTATGTGTGTGACTTACTAGGCTCATCACTAATTGGTAATGAGACACGATATCAACTCTTAATATCATTAGAACTCTTTCTTACCATAAATGATTTCTCTAAATCATTTTATGAACCTCATAGACCATGATTAACACCTAGCATAGCATGCCATGGCCACCCAATTAGTAATAAGGTTTACCTTAAATGAACCTATAATCATATGTTACCATGCACTAGAATCTCTCTCACATAAAATCCCAACTCAAGCCGAGTCATGGTTTATGTCAAACTCCATTTGCTATGAATATTATGTTCTCTTTTCATTGCAGTTCTTGATTAAAAGATTTTCTCATCGTAAACTCTTTTCTCGAATAAATCTATCTGTCTGGCCAGGAACTTGAAACATCAAGAACAATTAAATGAACATAGGATTTTATCTCTATTTACTTAGAGGAACAGATTCCATCTTGATCAACACCTACCTCAATATATAACTAGTAGGAGTCAACACATGCCCATATACCCATACACAGCATAAGTATGAAAGCAAGATCAAACTCAAACTACCTATATACAAGATAATCTGCTATCTCGTGTCTAAAGATTATATGCACTGATATGATTTATGACAAAACATTGACAAGAGTAAACTCCATGTGCTTGTCATAAGTGTCACTGGTTCGGCCTACTTATCATTTATAAGCGCCTATCATGTTTGTTATATGGTATGAGACTCACCATTCCATGTTATTTATATCTCATATAAATAACTTGGGAACAAACATGAATACAATCTTTCTGGATAAGTCATGTCCTTATTATGAAGTATCCTCGATTGTGAACCTATTTATGATACTTTGTGCTAGAAATATTGTCACTCATATTCTTAACAACTTAAGAATAATATTTCTAACAAAATATCAATGGACCTTTTCTATTACACATAAATATATTATATAAACAGAAAAGTGAAAATGCCTTTTATTAATAAAATATGTACAAGATACGTACTAAATGATATGCTCTAGGGCATACTACTAACAAGCGGAAGGACGATAAATATTGGTTTTTCTAAGACAAGCCAAACTGCGGGCGCATCACCGATCTCCCTTCTTCATTGAAGAATTGGAAAGATTGATTTTTCATATTGAGGGGCAAGGACCCAAATGGCTTTAAGGGCATCCCGCGTAATTGGCAGCATTTGGTTACTTCATTTCCAAAGAAGATCACCCTAAATAAAGATGAGGACACCATGGTGAAGGAGTTGAAGGATCAGGCGGCCACTCATAAGTACTCATGCCTGAACACGGTTATGGTCAAACTGAAATGGTGGCTGATGTAAGTGATCGCCCATGAGGACTATGAGCTGCAACTCTCTAACCTCGGCCTTGGGATCAGTATAATCTAAATCTTCAGCTACTAACTTTGGTAATCTCACTAACTTATTCTCTGTGTAGGTATAGTGGGAGGCAAGAGTGCAAAGGAGAGCCGCAAGCAAAAAAGGGAGCTCGCCCATAAAGTGTAGGAGATAAAGGCTGCTGCTACTGCCACTCAGACACTGAGGCGGGACTCGGTAGAAGTACCAAGCTCTCCATTCTGACCTCCCAAGCAGCTAGTCTCACAGATAGAAGTGGTTCCACCTCAACAGGCCAAACCTCCACCTCCATCGGTCTCTTCAAGTGCAGAAGGGGGGCCTTCCTTACCGGCCGTATGGACTCTTTCTCAAGGTATTCAGGTCCTTATCCATTCTCTGGAAAGGAACCGTTCTGTGTGGGGTAATCCTGACCTAGTTAAGTTCTTGGGTGCCACCATTTGTTTTCAAGAAAATTAGAATAGATTGGCCCAGGATAGCATCGACGAACTCCTGGCTCAGACGATGAGCCTAGGTTTGGAGGCTATTTCGAACCAACATTTGATTAGAGAAAAGGCTCATCTCTTGAGACAGGAGATTTTAAAGGTGGTCCAGGATGCATCTTCCACCAAGGCCAAACTCTCCACTGCCCAGGACTACATCACTGAGATAGAAGGTCAGGCGAAATCTTATGAGGAAAGGATAGTTGAACTAGAGCGGGAACTTGAAGATGCTCAGGCCAGCTGATCTACTAATGTCGCTCGACTTACCGAAGAGATCAAGGCAAAAGAAAAAGAGGCTCTGGCGAGAGAGGCTGGTGCTTATGTAAATGCACATGGTGATCTTTTAGCCGAGCTCACGAAGCGCCATCCTGAGGAAGACTTCCCCTTGATTGTGAATCTCATCCCAAGAGTTAAAGAAGACAGCGAAGAGGAGCCTGAGAGAGAGAGAGAGAGAGAGAGAGAGAGAGAGAGAGAGAGAGAGAATGATAAAACTGATAATGTACCTAGAAGGTAAGTTAGGGGAGACCCTCCAACCGAATGACTTGTATATTTTTTATATTTTGAAGTATCCTCAATTGTGTTTGGCCATATCTTGGGCTGCCATATCTTGGGCTGTATTTGTTCAATTGGTGTTTGGCCAATTGGACATGAAACTAGGCTTATAATGGCACATTTTTGCTGAAGAAACCATGCCCAAAAGACCAAAGCAAGAGGACCAAAAGTTGGCCCAAATCCGGATACCCTGCAACCAGCACCTGCAGAAATGATGAAATGAATAGTAACTGTTCATTTGGCCATAACTCACTGTAGAATGGTCAAATTGACCTGAAATTTTTACAGCAACAAGATAGGATATAGACAAACAACTTTCATGAAGAACATCACCCAAAATTATGCCATTAACCCATTCAAATTATTGGGCAAAGTTGAGTTATCAAACCTGCAACTCTGCAGATTTTCATTTGAGCAGTAATGTTTGGAGGACTATAACTCTCTCTAGAAAACTCGGATTTAGGCAATTCTTGAACCGATGGAAACCTAAGGCATGGTAGAACATTTCATATGAAGAAAGTTAGTCCAAATTATGAACTTAACATGTTCAAATTACTGACCAAAGTTGGACCAAAATCTGCCAAAACCCAAAAGTGCAGCATGAACAGTACATGTGAACAGTAAAGTTATTTTGGCCATAACTTGAGCTACAAAACTCCAAATGGAGTGATTCAAAAAAGGAAATTCAACTAGACAAAATAAGGAACAACTTTCATGTTTACCATTTCCTCAAATTCCCACTGCAACAGTGCTTAATGGAATAGTAAAATTAAGTTTCAAAAACTGAAATTTTTGTTTCCCTTGGTTAAAGCTTAGAAATGGTATTAATGCTTAATGCCAATAAGTTTTAAATGAAAAATGTGGTATGTTTGAAGTGCCAAAGTCAATGTACATATTTTCTATGCAAAAGTCAACTTTTTTGTTGACCAATGAAATGAATAGTGACACCAAAAGTTGAAATTCAAAGATTGAAGAATTTTAAAGTATCAAATGCCCTAGTATACCTAACAAGATTGGTTTGGATAGTTTGGCATGCCAATAGGGTATTGTTTTAGCAGTACTGTGAAAGGCTTTATGCCCGTATTCATGGCTTTTATGCCCGTATTCATGGCTTTTATGCCCGTATGCATGGCTTTTATGCCCGACATGTGATATCATGGCTTTTTAGCCATATCGATCGCATACATGGTTGACGCTCGTCCCATGGTATGACGGCCCGAGGCACCGTGGTGTCCAGTGCCAACGACCCGTTATCCAGTCCAGTCATCCAGTATAGGTTACTTGGGTATGGAAAAGTATAACTGTGAACTGATTATTAAAGAAAATACGAAAATTAAGTATCAGGAATTATTACAAAAATACAAAGAAGCTCAATATCATGAAGAAAATAATTAACGAAATGCATGAAGAAGTTAATATCATAAAACATGATTAGCCCTCGACTAAACAATAAGTTCGTAATTACTCATTTCTTATGAACACAATAGCAAGGAAATTATTATTTTTATTTGCATATTATATTTTCTTGTATTATTGGCACCACTAAGCTTTATGCTTTGCGCGTCGCTTTTGCAATGCGTAGGTAATCAAGATTTGGACAGAGGGCCCAGAGACCACAGATTCGGTAAGGCGGTTCACGATTCTGCATAGTGTCCGTGTCACCTCACGGACTGATTGCATTGGTAGGACACTAGGTCCCATTTTGTATTTTGAGATTTTTGTAAATTTGGTAATTAAACTCTTATTTTATCATATGTGTTTGAACAAATGTAATATAATTTTGTATTAATGTAAGTACTTGTAATTTGTGATTACGAATCACATGTGAGAATTTATTTATGATTTGAGTCTAATGATGATGTGAAATGATAAATAGAGGAATCGTTAAGAAATTGTTGTAACTTGATGTGATACAAAATGTGAATTGTATATGAGTACCATGAGATGAATGATTGAGAAATAAATGAAATTGATGAAATTATTCTAAGACTTTGTTGATAATTGGAGTTGGGATTGATTGAATATGATCATAGGAAGTGTTTTTCACAGGTTTCGAAGAACTGTTTTCTCCATTTTTAGCCAGGTACTACGGATTTTCTATAAAATTTTCGGAACCTCAAATAAATTACAATTTCAATAAATGAATTATATTTCACAAGTTATATTCAAAACTATGATAAAAATGAATTAAGATAAAATAGAGTGCTCCGGCACACTGAGTGGCATAACTTGCTCGGCCAATCGTAGTCGGGTAAGGGGTGTCACATTTAGTGGTATCAGAGCGCGGTTTAGGCGTTTCTGGACCTAGATAGATTGAATATCATGCATTGCATTCATAAGAGTCGAGGTGACACTATCGCAGATCTGTATTTCCCGTTTATTTTAGGTTAAGGTATGGAATAAGAAAGTGAAGAGACAATGAGATAGCGAATGGAGATGAGAAGGAGACTGTATTTAAGATGAAAAAAGGATGAGTACATAATTGTTTGAGGATAGGATCGAGACTAAGGAGAAAGTGAAGTACGATAACATGGAAAGGTGAAGAAATAAAGAGGTAGTAGCTCCTCGGCTATTTACACTGGGTAAATTTCGAGGACGAAATTTAAATTAGAGGGGAAGAGTTGTAACATCCTCCCGGTAGCACTCAAGATCCATCGTTAGGTGACCTGTCGGTCCGGACAGCTAGAACGTTCGGAAAAATATTTGAACTAAAGTGAGGGATCATAATTAACTCAAATATTAATAAGAAAAATTTAGTAAAAATTTTAGAAATAAAATACAACTAAGTTAAATGAGCTGGTGCCCAAGCGATGGGTAACCCAGAGGGAAGTTGCGGTTCTCGCAACGAGGAGCCCTAGACCCGGGGGAAAAATTTTAAAATAATTTTTGGGACTCCAGAGAAGGGTTATTGAGGTCCCTATGGCATTAGAATGCCAAGAAAATATTTAGAAAAATTTTACAATCTGTACAGACAATTTTAACCCGTTAAGCTAAACGGAGGGCATTTTGGTCATTTCGCCTTCAGAAACGATTTTTGGCCAACTTGTCCAGTTGAGTAAATAATTATTATGATCTAAAATATGAATAAATATTACTAAAAATTAAATTGAAATTGAGTAGTGATGAAAAGAAAAGAAAAATCAAAGAAAGGCTCATTTATGACTTCTTGATGATATCATTAAGAACTATAACCAATTGCATTCAAACAACCAAGTGACTAACCAATAAAAGAGACTAAAAATGGACCAAAGGAATTAAAAACCAGCTGCTCTTTTTCTTCTTCTTCCTCAAGACGTGAAACCCTCTCCCCATCTCCCTCCATTGATTTTCAAACAAAAGCTTCATTTCTCATGCTTCCTCATCATATTTCCTCAAGACCCCAACACTAAAATGAATCCTTGGACCTAGAGGAAGTGTTTGGAAGCCAAGAGAGTACAAGAAAAGTGAAGATTAAACTTGGGAAAAATCTGCCACTTAAAGGTTAGTGCACTAAAACCTTTTCTTTCAATTTTAGGTGTAGTATGCATGCCAAATTATGTGGGAAATTCAAGAAATTGAAAGAATTAGTTAAGGAATTAAACATCCCTAATTCAGCAACCTTGGGAACCCTATGGGGTTTGATGAATTCCTGCATATATACATGATTAGTGATGATGATTGATGAGGTTATATACATGAGAAGTGATAGGAATTTAATTGATTAAGTTTTGAAATTTGAAATTAGGGTTTTGGGAGTGAAGAATTGGACTTGGTTTATGAAGTGATTAATGGACATTTTAATGGTCAATTAGTGACCATTTAAGGCAAGTTAATCATAATTTGAAGTGAGTTAATGCATGGCAAAATCGAATGGAAGGTCGCTTAAAGACAAGAAAGATAGTGATCAAATTTCAGTCCACTTGGACTGCCATATCTTGGGCTGTGTTGGTTCAATTGGTGTTTGGCCAATTGGACATGAAACTAGGCTTATAATGGCACATTTTTGCTGAAGAAACCATGCCCAAAAGACCAAAGCAAGAGGACCAAAAGTTGGCCCCAATCCGGATACCCTGCAACCAACACCTGCAGAAATGACCAAATGAACAGTAACTGTTCATCTGGCCATAACTCATAGTAGAATGGTCAAATTGACCTGAAATTTTTACAGCAACAAGATAGGATATAGACAAACAACTTTCATGCAGAACATCACTCCAAATTATGCCATTAACCCATTCAAATTATTGGGCAAAGTTGAGTTATCAAACCTGCAACTCTGCAGATTTTCATTTGAGCAGTAATGTTTGGAGGACTATAACTCTCTCTAGAAAACTCGGATTTAGGCGATTCTTGAACCGATGGAAACCTAAGGCATGGTAGAACATTTCATATGAAGAAAGTTAGACCAAATTATGAACTTAACTTGATCAAATTACTGACCAAAGTTGGACCAAAATCTGCCAAAACCCAAAAGTGCAGCATGAACAGTACATGTGAACAGTAAAGTTATTTTGGCCATAACTTGAGCTACAAAACTCCAAATGGAGTGATTCAAAAAAGGAAATTCAACTAGACAAAATAAGGAACAACTTTCATGTTTACCATTTTCTCAAATTCCTACTGCAACAGTGATTAATGGAATAGTAAATTTAAGTTTCAAAAACTGAAATTTTTGTTTCCCTTGGTTAAAGCTTAGAAATGGTATTAATGCTTAATGCCAACAAGTTTTAAATGAAAAATGTGGTATGTTTGAAGTGCCAAAGTCAATGTACATATTTTCTATGCAAAAGTCAACTTTTTTGTTGACCAATGAAATGAATAGTGACACCAAAAGTTGAAATTCAAAGATTGAAGAATTTTAAAGTATCAAATGCCCTAGTATACCTAACAAGATTGGTTTGGATAGTTTGGCATGCCAATAGGGTATTGTTTTAGCAGTACTGCGAAAGGCTTTATGCCCGTATTCATGGCTTTTATGCCCGTATTCATGGCTTTTATGCCCGTATGCATGGCTTTTATGCCCGATTATGTGATATCATGGCTTTTTAGCCATACTGACTGCATACATGGTTGACGTTCTGCGTCCCATGGTATGACGGCCCGAGGCACCACGGTGTCCAGTGCCAACGACCCGTTATCCAGTCCAGTCATCCAGTATAGGTTACTTGGGTATGGAAAAGTATAACTGTGAACTGATTATTAAAGAAAATACGAAAATTAAGTATCAGGAATGATTACAAAAATACAAAGAAGCTCAATATCATGAAGAAAATAATTAACGAAATGCATGAAGAAGTTAATATCATAAAACATGATTAGCCCTCGACTAAACAATAAGTTAGTAATTACTCATTTCTTATGAACACAATAGCAAGGAAATTATTATTTTTATTTGCATATTATATTTTCTTGTATTATTGGCACCACTAAGCTTTATGCTTAGCGCACGCTTTGCAACGCGTAGGTAATCAAGATTAGGACAAATGGCCCAAGAGACCACGATTCGGTAAGGCGGTTCACGATTACGCATAGTGTCCGTGTCACCTCACTATTGCATTGGTAGGACACTAGGTCCCATTTTGTATTTTGAGATTTTTGTAAATTTGGTAATTAAACTCTTATTTTATCATATGTATTTGAACAAATGTAATATAATTTTGTATTAATGTAAGTACTTGTAATTTGTGATTATAAATCACATGTGAGAATTTATTTATGATTTGAGTCTAATGATGATGTGAAATGATAAATAGAGGAATCGTTAAGAAATTGCTATAACTTGATGTGATACAAAATGTGAATTGTATATGAGTACCATGAGATGAATGATTGAGAAATAAATGAAATTGATGAAATTATTCTGAGACTTTGTTGATAATTAGAGTTGGGATTGATTGAATATGATCATAGGAAGTGTTTTTCACAGGTTTCGAAGAACTGTTTTCTCCATTTTTAGCCAGATCTCATGAATTTTCTATAAAATTTTCGGAACCTCAAATAAATTACAATTTCAATAAATGAATTATATTTCACAAGTTATTTTCAAAACTATGATAAAAATGAATTAAGATAAAATAGAGTGCTCCGGCACACTAAGTGGCATAACTTGCTCGGCTACACTGTAGTCGGGTAAGGGGTGTCACATTTAGTGGTATCAGAGCGCGGTTTTGGCGTTTCTGGACCTAGATAGATTGCATATCATGCATTGCATTCATAAGAGTCGAGGTGACACTATTGCAGATCTGTATTTCCCATTTATTTTAGGTTAAGGTATGGAATAAGAAAGTGAAGAGACAATGAGATAGCGAATGGAGATGAGAAGGAGACTGTATTTAAGATGAAAAAGGATGAGTACATAATTGTTTGAGGATAGGATCGAGACTAAGGAGAAAGTGAAGTACGATAACATGGAAAGGTGAAGAAATAAAGAGGTAGTAGCTCCTCGGCTATTTACACTGGGTAAATTTCGAGGACGAAATTTAAATTAGAGGGGAAGAGTTGTAACATCCTCCCGGTAGCAATTCCGCACAGTCTACTGTTCCGGTGACCGGTGTCGGTCCGGACAGCTAGAACGTTCGGAAAAATATTTAAACTAAAGTGAGGGACCATAATTAACTCAAATATTAATAAGAAAAATTTAGTAAAAATTTTAGAAATAAAATATAACTAAGTTAAATGAGCCGGTGCCCAAGCGATGGGTAACCCAGAGGGAAGTTGCGGTTCTCGCAACGAGGAGCCCTAGACCCGGGGGAAAAATTTTAAAATAATTTTTGGGACTCCAGAGAAGGGTTATTGAGGTCCCTATGGCATTAGAATGCCAAGAAAATATTTAGAAAAATTTTACAATATGTACAGACAATTTTAACCCGTTAAGCCAAATAGAGGGCATTTTGGTCATTTCGCCTTCAAAGACGATTTTTGGCCGACTTGTCCAGTTGAGTAAATAATTATTATGATCTAAAATATGAATAAATATTACTAAAAATTAAATTGAAATTGAGTAGTGATGAAAAGAAAAGAAAAATCAAAGAAAGGCTCATTTATGACATCTTGATGATGTCATTAAGAACTATAACCAATTGCATTCAAACAACCAAGTGACTAACCAATAAAAGAGACTAAAAATGGACCAAAGGAATTAAAAACCAGCTGCTCTTTTTCTTCTTCTTCCTCAAGACGTGAAACCCTCTCCCCATCTCCCTCCATTGATTTTCAAACAAAAGCTTCATTTCTCATGCTTCCTCACCATATTTCCTCAAGACCCCAACACTAAAATGAATCCTTGGACCTAGAGAAAGTGTTTGTCAGCCAAGAGAGTACAAGAAAAGTGAAGATTAAACTTGGGAAAAATCTGCCACTTAAAGGTTAGTGCACTAAAACCTTTTCTTTCAATTTTAGGTGTAGTATGCATGCCAAATTATGTGGGAAATTCAAGAAATTCAAAGAATTAGTTAAGGAATTAACATCCCTAATTCAGCAACCTTGGGAACCTTATGGGGTTTGATGAATTCCTGCATATATACATGATTAGTGATGATGATTGATGAGGTTATATACATGAGAAGTGATAGGAATTTAATTGATTAAGTTTTGAAATTTGAAATTAGGGTTTTGGGAGTGAAGAATTGGACTTGGTTTATGAAGTGATTAATGGACATTTTAATGGTCAATTAGTGAACATTTAAGGCAAGTTAATCATAATTTGAAGTGAGTTAATGCATGGCAAAACTGAAATGGAAGGCTGCCTAAAGACAGCAGCATAGTGACTGAAATTTCAGTCCACTTGGACTGCCATATCTTGGGTTGTATTGGTTCAATTGGTGTTTGGCCAATTGGAAATGAAACTAGGCTTATAACGGCACATTTTTCCTGAAGAAACTATGCCCAAAAGACCAAAGCAAGAGGACTAAAAGTTGGCCCCAATCCGGAAACCCTGCAACCAGCACCTGCAGAAATGACCAAATGAACAGTAACTGTTCATTTGGCCATAACTCACTGTAGAATGGTCAAATTGACCTGAAATGTTTACAGCAACAAGGTAGGATATAGACAAACAACTTTCATGAAGAACATCACCCCAAATTATGCCATTAACCCATTCAAATTATTGGGCAAAGTTGAGTTACCAAACCTGCAACTCTGCAGATTTTCATTTGAGCAGTAATGTTTGGAGGACTATAACTCTCTCAAGAAAACTCAGATTTAGGCGATTCTTTAACCGATGGAAACCTAAGGCATGGTAGAACATTTCATATGAATTTATACCAAATTATGAACTTAACTTGATCAAATTACTGACCAAAGTTGGACCAAAATCTGCCAAAACCCAAAAGTGCAGCATGAAAAGTACACGTGAACAGTAAAGTTATTTTGGCCATAACTTGAGCTACAAAACTCCAAATGGAGTGATTCAAAAAAGGAAATTCAACTAGACAAAATAAGGAACAACTTTCATGTTTACCATTTCCTCAAATTCTCACTGCAACAGTGCTTAATGGAATAGTAAAGTTAAGTTTCAAAAACTGAAATTTTTGTTTCCCTTGGTTAAAGCTTAGAAATGGTATTAATGCTTAATGCCAACAAGTTTTAAATGAAAAATGTGGTATGTTTGAAGTTCCAAAGTCAATGTACATATTTTCTATGCAAAAGTCAACTTTTTTGTTGACCAATGAAATGAATAGTGACACCAAAAGTTGAAATTCAAAGATTGAAGAATTTTAAAGTATCAAATGCCCTAGTATACCTAACAAGATTGGTTTGGATAGTTTGGCATGCCAATAGGGTATTGTTTTAGCAGTACTGCGAAAGGCTTTATGCCCGTATTCATGGCTTTTATGCCCGTATTCATGGCTTTTATGCCCGTATGCATGGCTTTTATGCCCCATTATGTGATATCATGGCTTTTTAGCCATACTGATTGCATACATGGTTGACGTTCTGCGTCCCATGGTATGACGGCCCGAGGCACCACGGTGTCCAAGCGACCCGTTATCCAGTCCGATGCCCAAAGATAGGTTACTTGGGCGTGGAAAAGTATAACTGTGAACTGATTATTAAAGAAAATACGAAAATTAAGTATCAGGAATGATTACAAAAATACAAAGAAGCTCAATATCATGAAGAAAATAATTAACGAAATGCATGAAGAAGTTAATATCATAAAACATTATTAGCCCTCGACTAAACAATAAGTTAGTAATTACTCATTTCTTATGAACACAATAGCAAGGAAATTATTATTTTTATTTGCATATTATATTTTCTTGTATTATTGGCACCACTAAGCTTTATGCTTAGCGCCGCTTTGCAACGCTGTAGGTATCAAGATTTGGACAGAGGGCCCGTAGACCACAGATTCGGTAAGGTAGTTCACGATTACGCATAGTGTCCGTGTCACCTCACGGACTCTGATTGCAATGGTAGGACACTAGGTCCCATTTTGTATTTTGAGATTTTTGTAAATTTGGTAATTAAACTCTTATTTTATCATATGTATTTGAACAAATGTAATATAATTTTGTATTAATGTAAGTACTTGTAATTTGTGATTATAAATCACATGTGAGAATTTATTTATGATTTGAGTCTAATGATGATGTGAAATGATAAATAGAGGAATCGTTAAGAAATTGCTGTAACTTGATGTGATACAAAATGTGAATTGTATATGAGTACCATAAGATGAATGATTGAGAAATAAATGAAATTGATGAAATTATTCTGAGACTTTGTTGATAATTGGAGTTGGGATTGATTGAATATGATCATAGGAAGTGTTTTTCACAGTTCAAGAACTGCTTTCTCCATTTTTAGCCGTACTCATGAATTTTCTATAAAATTTTCGGAACCTCAAATAAATTACAATTTCAATAAATGAATTATATTTCACAAGTTATTTTCAAAACTATGATAAAAATGAATTAAGATAAAATAGAGTGCTCCGGCACACTGAGTGGCATAACTTGCTCGGTTACACTGTAGTCGGGTAAGGGGTGTCACAGTGCTGATTTCGTCAATCTATCCACTATCACCCATACTGCATAATGCTACTTCTGGGTGAGAGGTAGGCCACTAACAAAATCCATGGTAACCTGATCCCATTTCCATTCAGGTATGCTTATGGGCTGTAATAAACCTGATGGAACTTGATGTTCTGCCTTGACTTGTTAATATATCAAGCATCTAGTCACATAGTCAGCTATGTCTTTCTTCATAACAGGCCACCAGTAGTGAGGTTTCAGATCATGGTACATTTTAGTACTTCCTGGGTGCATAGCATAAACACTATGGTGTGCTTCTTTTAGAATACTAGTCTTTAATTCCCCATTATCTGGTACACACACTATTCCTTTGTAATACATACACCCATTCTCTTTCATTTAATATTCTGTCTCTTTGCCCTCTATGATCTTGCCCATAATAGCAATTAGTTTCTCATCTACCTTCTGCCCATCTTGAATATGCTGTAGCAGGTTTGGCTTCATTTGCAAGTTAGCCAAAATATCTCCATCATGAGCTAAAGACAAACAGGCATGCAATGATCTAAATGCTGCAATGGACTTTCTGCTCAAGGCATTAGCAACTACATTTGCCTTCCCAGGATGGTAGTCAATCACACAGTCATAGTCCTTTAGGAACTCAATCCATTGCCTCTGTCTAAGGTTGAGCTCCTTCTAAGTTGGTAAATATTTTAGACTTTTCTGGTCTGTGTAAATGTAGCACTTTTCACCATACAAGTATTGCCTCCATATCTTCAATGCAAATATGATCATTGCTAACTCCAGATCATGGGTAGGGTAATTCTTTTCATATGGCCTTAATTGCCTGGAAGCATAGGTGACCACTTTCCCCTCTTGCATCAACACACACCCTAACCCATTATGTGAGGCATCACTGTAGACCACGAAGTCCTTTCCTGACACTAGCTGTGTTAACACTAGGGCCTCTGTCAACATAGCCTTAAACCTCTCAAAACTAGCTTAACACTTGTCATTCCAATCAAATTTGACATTTTTATGTAGTAACTCGGTCAGTGGAGCAACTATCAAAGAAAACCCCTTCACAAACCTTCTATAGTAACCAGCTAGCCCCAAGATGCTTTTGACTTCAGTTGCATTTCTAGGAGGCTTCCACTCCATCACTGCTTCAATTTTCTAGAGATCCACTTTAATTCCATCAGCTAATACTGTGTGTCCAAGAAAGGAGATCTCACTCAATCAGAAGTCACACTTGGACAACTTAGGATATAGCTTCTTTTCTTTTAGTGTCTGTAGAATAATTCTCAAATGCTCATCATGCTCCTCTTTATTCTTAGAATACACCAATATATCATTAATGAAAACCACTACAAATCGATCTAGGTATGGATGGAAGATACGGTTCATAAGGTTCATGAAAGTTGTTGGTGCATTTGTCAAACCAAACGGTATCACCAGAAATTCATAGTGGCCATACCGCATGCTGAATATGGTCTTAGGCACATCTGCATCCTTTACCCTCAGCTGATGATACCCTTGTCTGAGATCAATTTTGGAAAATACACCTGCTCCCTTTAATTGATCAAACAGATCATCTGTTATGGGCAATGGGTACTTATTCTTCGTAGTTGCTTTGTTTAACTACTGGTAGTCTATACACAGTCTCAATGTCCCATCCTTCTTTTTCACAAACATCACCGAAGCTCCCCACGGTGACACACTGGGGCGTATGAACCCCTTATCCAGTAACTCTTGCAATTGGATTTTCAACTCCTTCAATTCAGTGGGTGCCATCCTATAAGGAGCAATTGAGAATGGTTTTGTACTCGACATTACCTCAATAGCAAATTCTACTTCCCTTTCTAGTGGCAAACCAAGTAATTCTTCAGGGAACACATCAAGGAAGTCACTTACAGTGGGTATGTCACTCAAGTCAAGCTTAACCTGCCTAGAACCAACTATGTGTGCCAAATAGGCTTCACTGCCTTTTTTCATCAACTTTCTTATAGCAGTGGTTGAGATGACATTAGATAGAAAATCTGTCCTTTCCCCCATAACTGTGATCTCATAATTCTCAAGAGTTTTCAATGTAATCCTCTTCAATCTACAATCAACAGTTGCTTGATGATGTGATAGCCAATCCATTCCAAGCATGACATCAAACTTGTGGAAGGGTAATTTAATTAGTTCTGCTGAGAACTCATACCTTTGAATCCTCAACGGGTAACCTTTACACACTCTACTTACCATCACACTGTGGCCTAGTGGGTTAGTGACTAGGATATCTTAGTCACTTTCCTCTACTTGAATTCCCCTCTCCACGGGTAACTCAATGCAGATGTATGAATGTGTGGATCCTGGATCCACCCATGCATGCACAGGTATGTCATAGAGAGAGAACATATCCTTGATGACATCTGGGGCATCCTGTGTTAGTAGTATGCCCTAGAGCATATCATTTAGTATGTATCTTGTACATGTTTTATTAATAAAAGGCATTTTCACTTTTCCGTTTACAAAATATATTTATGTGCAATAAAAAAGGTCCGTTGATATTTTGTTGGAAATTTAATTCTTAAGTTGTTAAGAATATGAGTGATAGTATTTCTAGTATAAAGTATCATAAATTGGTTCACAATCGAGGATACTTCACAATAAGGACATGACTTATCCAGAAAGATTGTAATCATGTTTGTTCCCAAATTATATATATGAGATATAAATAAGATGGAATTGTGAGTCTCACGCCATATAACAAATATGATAGGCACTTATACATGTTAAGTAGGCCGAACCAGTGACATTTATAACAAGCACATGGAGTTTACTCTTGTCAATGTATTGTCATAAATTATATTAGTGTATATAATCTTTAGACCTGAGATAGCACAGGTATCTTGTATATAGGTGGTTTGAGTTTAATACTGCTTTCATACTTGTACTGTGTATGGGTATATGGACATGTGTTGGCTCCTACTAGTTATATATAGAAGTAGGTGTCGATCAAGATGGAATTTGTTACCCTAAGTAAAGAGGGATAAAATCCTATGTTCATTTAATTATTCTTGATGTTTCAAGTTCCTAGCCAGGACAGACAGATTTAATCAGAGAAGAGTTTCTAATGAGAAAATCTTTTTAATCAAGAACTGGAATTAAAAGAGAACATAATATTCATAGCAAATGGGGTTTGACATAAACCATGACTCCAGCTCGAATTTGGATTTTGTAACAGAGAGATTCTAGTGCATGGTAACATATGATTATAGGTTCATTTAAGGTAAACCTTATTACTAATTGGGTGGCTATGGCATGCTATGCTAGGTGTTAGCCATAATCTATGAGCTGCATAAAATGATTTAGAGAAATCATTTATGGTAAGAAAGAGTTCTGATGATATTAAGAGTTGATATCATATCTCATTGCTAATTAGTGATGAGCCTAGTGAGTCACACACATACATAAGTAATCACCAAATTAAATATAATTTAATTAATTAATTAAAGAGTTTAATTGATTAATTAAATAGGTTTGGTTTGTAATTAGATTGCAAAGTCCCCAGTATGGCTTGAAACCAAATCTAGGTTATTGGATGTATGGTATAAGTTAAATTTATATTTAGAGTATTTAAATATGAATTTATTATGAGAAATTAATTAATAGAGATTAATTAATTAATTTATATTCGATATAAATTGATTAGAAGAAGAGAAATAATTATTTTGGATTGAGAACTCAAAATTATAACACAGGGGTATTTTGGTCTTTTCACAGGGTGACACGTGGCACCATGAGATGGTGACACATGGTACTACACATAAGCTTGCCAATTGTCTTTTAATCATGTAAGATGATTAAAGTCAAGATTAAATCTAAGTTTGACACTTGGGATTCGCATCAATAGAGATAGAGCGAAAAGAATAATTGGTTTATCCCAAAGTCTATACTTGGAAAAGGTATTAAAGAGGTTTAACATGCTTGATTCCAAGAGAGGATTGTTACCAGTGAGACATGGTATCCATCTTTCTAAAGAGATGTCTCCAAAGACACCTGAAGAAAGAGATAAAATGGCTAGGATTTCATATGCTTCGGCTATTGGAAGTTTGATGTATGCAATGTTATGTACTAAGCCGGATATCACATATGCTAATAGTTTGACTAGCAGGTATCAATCCAATCCAAGTATGGAACACTGGATAGCTGTCAAGAATATCCTTAAGTACTTAAGAAGAACTAAGGATTTATTCTTGATTTATAGGGGTGGAGATTTGCAATTGAATGGTTATACTGATTCTAATTTCCAATTAGATATCGATGATAAAAAGTCTACCTCTAGGTTTGTGTTCATTTATAAAGGAAGTGCAGTTAGTTGGAAGAGTTCCAAACATGGTACGACTATTGGTTCCATTGCAGAGGCCGAGTATATGGCTATATCAGATGCTACAAAAGAAGCTGTTTGGATATAAGGAACCTCGGTCTCACTAGAAATCCAAACACATAGAAAAGCACTACCACATTATCAGAAAAATAGTTAGGCAAGGCGATACAGCCGTGCAGAAAATAGCATCAACTGAAAAATCCAACTGATTTGTTCACTAAGCCTTTGTCACAAGCTCAGTTAGACCGACATCTTGAGAAGATGGGTCTAAGATATTGTAATGAATGGCTCTAGTGCTAGTGGGAGATTGTTAGTAGTATGCCCTAGAGCATATCATTTAGTATGTATCTTGTACATCTTTTATTAATAAAAGGCATTTTCACTTTTCCATTTATATAATATATTTATGTGTAATAGAAAAGGTCCATTGATATTTTGTTAGAAATTCTATTCTTAAGTTGTTAAGAATATGAGTGATAGTATTTCTAGCACAAAGTATCATAAATAGGTTCACAATCGAGGATACTTCACAATAAGAATATGACTTATCCAGAATGTTTGTAATCATGTTTGTTCTCAAGTTATTTATATGAGATGTAAATAAGATGGAATGGTGAGTCTCATGCCATATAACAAACATGATAGGCACTTATACATGATAAGTAGGTCGAACAAGTGACGTTTATGACATGCACATGGAATTTACTCTTGTCAATGCATTGTCATAAATCATATCAGTGCATATAATCTTTAAACCTGAGATAGCATAGTTATTTTGTATATAGGTGGTTTGAGTTTGATACTGCTTTCATACTTGTACTGTGTATGGTTATATGGGCATGTGTTGGCTCCTACTAGTTATATATAGAGATAGGTGTTGATCAAGATGGAATCTATTCCTCTAAGTAATTAGGGATAAAATCCTATGTTCATTTAATTGTTCTTGATATTTCTAGTTTCTGGCCATGATAGATAGATTTAATTGAAAAAGAGTTTCTGATGAGAAAATCTTTTTAATCAAGAACCAGAATTAAAAGAGAACATAATATTCATAGCAAATGGGGTTTGACATAAACCATGACTCCAGCTTGTGTTGGGATTTTGTAACAGAGAGATTCTAGTGCATGGTAACATATGATTATAGGTTCATTTAAGGTAAACCTTATTACTGATTGGATGGCCATGGCATGCTATGCTTGGTGTTAACCATGGTCTATGAGGTGTATAAAATGATTTAGAGAAATCATTTATGGTAAGAAAGAGTTATGATGATATTAAGAGTTGATATCATATCTCATTGTCAATTAATGATGAGCCTAGTAAGTTACACACATACACAAGTAATCACTAAATTAAATATGATTTAATTAATTAATTAAAGAGCTTAATTGATTAATTAAATAAGTTTGGTTTGCAATTAGATTGCAAAGTCCCTAGCATGACTTGAAACCAAATCTAGATTATTAGATGTATAATATAAGTTAAATTTATATTTAAAGTGTTTAAATATGAATTTAATTAATGAGAAATTAATTGATAGAGATTAATTAATTAATTTATATTTGATATAAATTGATTAGAAGAAGAGAAATAATTATTTTGGTTTGAGTAATCAAAATTAAAACACAGGGGAATTTTGGTCATTTCACAGGGTGATATGTAGCACCATGAGATGGTGACACATGGCACTACACATAAGCTTGCCAAATTTCTTTTAATCATGTAAGTTGATTAAAATTAAGATTTAAATATAAGCTTGACACTTGGCACAATGTGATTGGGTCAATTAAACCTAGAGCCAATCAGAAGGAGACATGTGGCAAGGGTTTTAAGTGGTGACCTAGCTGTGTAAGTATAAGGATGAAAGAGCAAAACACAACCAGCTGCTACCTCCCTTTGTGCTGCCACCCTTGAGGCTGCCATCCTCTCTTCTTCTTTATCTCTCATCAATTCAAAGAGTTTGGCCAACATTCTCTTTAATTAAAATTGGTAGAAATCATTTCTAGTATTTTATTTACATATCTAATCTCTCAAAAGGCAAAATTTGATTTTCTAATTCATAGAAAAAGCTTTAGAAGCTGTTCGAGGGCTGTCATAGGTGATTTTGGTGTGGACAAGCTAGAGGGACAACATCTGGTGTCCTAAAGACTCATCGCAAAAGTGCCAAAGACACTGTAGTGCATCAAGATGTTAGTGCACTTATTCTTGATCTAATCTAGGGTTCTAAAATTAATCTGATTAATTCTAAAATCTTAAATGGAAAATAAAAATCCAAAAACATATTAAAAGAGTTTTAATATGTTGTTTATCATTGAAATCAAATAGATAAAAATGAATCTTGCATGATGCATGTGAGCCTAGGTGAAAAAATTTTGAATTCAATGATATAAACTTGTGTTTTTCATGCTTCCGCTCCTTCAATTGGTATCAGAGCCACTATATTTGCCATTTAGATTATTCAATATGAGATTTGATTGTGTGATTTGAACAAAAGTTGATCAATACATTGCTAGTTGAAATGAACAAGGTGGCAGCATGGTGGAGTGCACCATGGGTGCACATGGTTTGGCTCCTCCCATGGTGTGCGCATGGTTTGGCCTTGGATTCTGCAATTGTTACATGATTTAAGGCTCATCCTATGACTAATTAAACTATTTAATTAGGAGTTTTAATCACACAATTAAATTATGATTCAGATCTGAATTTTTTAAAATTGTTTGAATGTGATTCAAATCTGAATTTTAAAAGTTGCTTGAATGTGATTCAAATATAAATTTTTAAAATTATTTGAATGTGATTCAAATTTGAATTTTAAATGTTGTTTGAATGTGATTCAAATCTGAATTTTTAAAATTGTTTGAATGTGATTCAAATCTGAATTTTAAAAGTTGTTTGAATGTGATTCAAATCTGAATTTTAAAAGTTGATTGAATATGATTCAAATCTGAAATTTGAAATTTGTTTAAATTTGATTCAAATCTGAATTTTTAAATTTATTTGAATCATATTCAAATTTGGATTTTTAAGTTGAGTATGAGATATTCAATTTAATTTAAGTATGTATGCTTTATTTAATTATTAAATAGTGATATGCATGATGGATGATCATGGACTATAAAAGACCAATGTGATTGGATTTATTTCTTTTATGTTTCTTTGGGTTGTAAATTATTTAATTTATTTTAATTTATTTTGGGGCATGTATTATAAAGGTTGTAATATTTTTGGGTTGTAATTTCATTTATTTAGTTCTTGTAAATTCGCCTTGGTATGCCAAGGATTACTATGTAATATTAGATTGCAAGAAGATCAAAGGAGGTCAAGAGCATTGGTGGAACCAGTGGGAGGAATTCAAGATCAAGTGTTGATTATGTACTCCTTTAGCAACTCTTGTAATATGAATGAATGAAATGCACCTAGGAATGCCCTGATTCAATTTTTGGTGGCTCATAATTGAATCCCTTAGAAAGTCCATGATCATACCATATTTATTTATTATCCATGAATGCATGAGATGTATGGGAATGTATGCAAGTGTATGATATATGCATGCTAATTGGATAATGTGCAAAGTGAGACCTTAATAGTAATTAGGACGACCACAAAATCTTCTAAACAAATGATTAAGTTAAAAATGCTATAATTAAAGCAATTATAACATGGCCCCTTCATTGAGGTAATTATTTTAAGAAATTTTAAATATTTGTATGAGATGCAATTAATTTAAGAGATTTTCTTAAGAATAATTGTTAAGCATGAGATGTTGTAAATATATAAATGGTTTGGTGGACAATATTGGATGTACCTAAGGAAATTAAAATTATTTACATAATTACTGGCTCAATGGGATCAACTTAACTAATGCAAGATAAGTCAATAATGGATGTACCTGAGGACATTAAAATTATTTGCATAATTACTGGCTCAATGGAATCAACTTAACTAATGCAAGATAAGTCAATAATGGATGTACCAAAGATTTTGAGTATTAGGGGCTAGGTAAAAGATTGAACCTCACATGAGATGTGATGGGCAAGGAGTTGCTCACTTATAGTTTATTGTCATTCCAATAATGGATGTACCTGAGGATGATCAATAGAATTATAAGAATTCAATCACCCACTAAAAATCCATCCAACTAGGATTTCCGTTTTCTACTTTGGAAGTATAGGTTTCACTAAGTTAGTGGGAGGACCAATTTGATTGAAAGACCATAATCATTTTGGTCAATTACATGATAAATTTACTAATTAATCTGGTTATTTTCTGCAGTTAATTTTTTGATAATAATGAGCACAGAACAACCACCACCATCCAATATCCATGCAAGCATACTTAATCGCAATAGCTTAACAAGACCTAATTTATCTGATTGGCTAAGAAATTTGAAACTTGTCCAAAACGTTGAACATATAGGATATGTTCTAGACTCAAATGATCCTGGTCCCTTACCTCCAGAGGTCACTCAAGAGGAATATGAAACTTTGGACAAGTGGAAGAAGCATGATATGAGAGCTAAATGTTACATGCTTGCTTCCATGAGTAATGAGTTATAGAAGCAGCATGAGAATATGCAGAGTGCGAGTGAGATCCTCCTTCACCTACAAGAGTTGTATGGTGTGCACAGCAGGAATGCTAGATATGAGATATCTAGACAGTTATTCCGCATGAGAATGTTGGGGATCATGTCCACAAGATGATTCGGCTGATTGAGCAACTGGAACATCTTGACTTTAACATAGATTTCCAACTGCAGATGGATTTGATCCTTCAATCCCTTCCTGAGTCATTTGGTAATTTTGTGACAAATTTTCATATGACTAAACAGGAATGCACCTTGGCTGGTTTACTCAACATGCTGGTTATTACCCAAAAGAATATGCCAGGCAATAAAGGAAAAGAGGTAGTTTTGATTACATCTTCTTCTGCTGGAAAGTCCAACGAGAAAAAGGGCATTTAGAAAAAGAAACCTCAAGTTCCAGGATCTTCCAAGAAGACAGCCAAATAGAAAAATGAAGATCAAAGCTGACAAAGGCAAACGAAAGTGTTTCCACTGCCAGCAGGATGGGCACTGGAATAGGAACTGCCCAGAGTATAGCAAGTAGTAGTAGCTTGCAACAATGAGATATTAGACTTCGGATTGGCACTGGTTCAACTGTTGAAGCCTTAGCTATAGGATCTAGATCTTAATACATGTGTGGACATGTTTTGTATTTAAATAAGGTTATGCATGTACCTGATGCTTTTTAAGAATATCATTTCTATATCTAGTTTGACTAGAGATGGTTATGAACATCAGTTAATAAATGATGTTTGCAATATTTATTTTGGAAATAAATATGCTAGTTCGGGTTATATGCATGATGGACTTTATTATTAAATAATAATGCTAAATATAAATCTAATGCAAGCAATCTAAAAGAATGCAATGCCATGGTGAAAATCAACTCAAGTTCAAAATATGTTCGGCACTTAAGGTTAGGTCATGTTGTAGAAGATAGGATTGCAAATATGGAGAAAATGGGGATTTTATCCTCATTGGGCTCTGAGCCTACTCCAACTTATGAATCCTGCCTTCAGGGCAAAATAACCAGATCACCTTTTATAGGACAAGGGCTAAGAGCTGAAAATCTTTTAGAGCTAATACATAGTGATGTATGTGGTCCATTTAAAGAAATGGCTAGAGGTGGTTTTCATTACTTTATTACCTTTACTGATGATAAATCAAGGTTTGGGTATTTGTATTTGATGAAATACAAACATGAATCCTTTGAAAAGTTCAAAGAATTTAAATCCAAAGTAGAAAATAAAATAGGAAAGAGTATTAAAGCTCTTCGATCAGATCGTGGAGGTGAATATTTGAGTGCTGAATTTGATGAATACTTGAGAGAGCACGGCATTGTTTCCAAGCTGACTCCTCCAGGAACACCATAGCTGAATGGTGTATCTAAAAGGAGAAATCGTACCCTATTGGATATGGTACGTAGTATGATGAGCTATATTGATATGCCAATCTCTTTTTGGAGATTTGCATTAGAATCAGCTTTGTATATTCTGAATAGGATTCCATCAAAATCAGTTTCTTCCACACCTTATGAGACATGGCATGGAAGAAAACCAAGTCTTAAGCATGTTAAGATTTAGGGTTGTCCAGCTTATATCAAAAAGCTAAACACTGATAAATTGGAAGCCAGATCATAAAAGGGCCGATTTGTTGGATATCCAAAAGATAGTTTGGATATTATTTTTATTTGCCTACATCACAAAAGGTTGTGGTGAGTAGAGATGCCACATTTTTTGAATAACAGTTTATTCAAGAAGGAGGCAAAGGGAGGCAAATAAAGCTAGAATTGGAGAATTCTGACCAACCAACAGATCAGATGATATAAATCCATCTAGTCAACCTACACCTATTGATGAAACATCTACAGCTATTCCTCATAGAACAACCAGGGTATCTCACCCACCAGTGAGATATGGTTGTCTCACCCACCGGTGAGATATGGTTTCCTTCATGAAGAAGGACAAGAGTTGTCTACTCATGAAGAATTAGATCATGGAGATGCTATGAAATCCTAGATTGATTCCATGTATAAGAATCAAGTTTGGGATCTTGTTGACCCACTTGAAGGTATTATACTTATAGAGAACAAATGGGTTTTTAAGAAGAAAATTAGTTTTGATGGAAAGGTAGAGACCTATAAGGGAAGGCTAGTAGCGAAAGGGTTTCGCCAAAGGCAAGGAATTGACTATGACGAGATTTTCTCACCTGTTGCCATGCTTAAATCAATTAGGATTCTATTAGTAATAGCTGCATACTATGATTATGAGATTTGTAAGATGGATGTCAAAATAGCTTTTCTCAATGGATACATTGAAGAAAACATTTTCATGGAACAACCTAGAGGTTTTGAATCCCAAGATGATTCCAAAGTGCGCAAGCTAAAGTGATCCATTTAAGGGTTAAAACAACCTTCGAGGAGTCGGAACATCCGTTTTTATGAAGCCATTAAGTCATTTAGTTTTTTAAAAAATGAGGATGAGCCATGTGTATATAAGAAGGTTAGTGATAGTGCTATCACTTTCCTTGTCTTATATGTGGATAATATTCTATTAATAGGTATTGACATAGGTATGTTGACAACGATAAAGGTATGGTTGTCAAATACATTCTCCATGAAAGACTTAGAGGACACAACCTATATTCTTGGGATTCGTATCTACAGATATAGAGCGAAAAGAATAATTGGTTTATCCTAAAGTCTATACTTGGAAAAGGTGTTAAAGAGGTTTAACATGCTTGATTCCAAGAGAGGATTATTACCAGTGAGACATAATATCCATCTTTTTAAAGAGATGTCTCCAAAGACACCTGAAAAAAGAGATAAAATAGCTAGGATTCCATATGCTTTGGCTATTGGAAGTTTGATGTATGCAATGCTATGTACTAGGCCGGATATCGCATATGCTGTTAGTTTGACTAGCAGGTATCAATCCAATCCAGGTTTGGAACACTGGATAGCTGTCAATAATATCCTTAAGTACTTGAGAAGAACTAAGGATTTATTCTTGATTTGTGGAGGTGGAGACTTACAATTGGATGGTTATACTGATTCTGATTTCCAATCAGATATCGATGATAGAAAGTCTACCTCTAGGTTTGTGTTCATTTGTAAAGGAAGTGTAGTTAGTTGGAAGAGTTCCAAACAGGGTACGACTGCTGGTTCCATTATAGAGGCCAAGTATATTGCTGCATCAGATGCTGTAAAAGAAGCTGTTTGGATATAAGGAACCTCGGTCTCACTAGAAATCCAAACACAGAGAAAGACACTATCACATTATCAAAAAAATAGTTGGGCAAGGCGATACAGCCATGCAGAAAATAGCATCAGCTGAAAAATCCAGCTGATTTATTCACTAAGCCTTTGTCACAAGCTCAGTTAGATCGACATCTTGAGAAGATGGGTCTAAGATATTGTAATGAATGGCTCTAGTGCTAGTGGGAGATTGTTAGTAGTATGCCCTAAAGCATATCATTTAGTATGTATCTTGTACATTCTTTATTAATAAAAGGCATCTTCACTTTTCCGTTTACATAATATATTTATGTGTAATAGAAAATGTCCACTGATATTTTGTTAGAAATTCTATTCTTCAGTTGTTAAGAATGTGAGTTATAGTATTTCTAGCACAAAGTATCATAAATAGGTTCACAATGGAGGATACTTCACAATAAGAACATGACTTATCCAGAAAGATTGTAATCATGTTTGCTCCCAAGTTATTTATATGAGATGTAAATAAGATGGAATGGTGAGTCTCATGCCATATAACAAACATGATAGGCACTTATACATGATAAGTAGGCCGAACCAGTGACGTTTATGACAAGCACATAGAGTTTACTCTTGCCAATGCATTGTCATAAATCATATCAGTGCATATAATCTTTAGACCTGAGATAGCACAGTTATCTTGCATATAGGTGGTTTGAGTTTGATACTGCTTTCATACTTGTACTGTGTATAGGTATATGGGCATGTGTTGGCTCCTACTAGTTATATATGGAGGTAGGTGTTGATCAAGATGGAACCTGTTCCTCTAAGTAATTAGGGATAAAATCCTATGTTCATTTAATTGTTCTTGATATTTCTAGTTCCTGGCCATGATAGATAGATTTAATTGGAAAAGAGTTTCTGATGAGAAAATCTTTTTAATCAAGAACTGGAATTAAAAGAGAACATAATATTCATAGCAAATGGGGTTTGACATAAACCATGACTCCAGCTTGAGTTGGGATTTTGTAACAGAAAGATTCTAGTGCATAGTAACATATGATTATAGGTTCATTTAAGGTAAAAGTTATTACTGGTTGGGTGGCCATGGCATGCTATGCTAGGTGTTAACCATGATCTATGAGGTGTATAAAATGATTTAGAGAAATCATTTATGGTAACAAAGAGTTTTGATGATATTAAGAGTTGATATCATGTCTCATTGCCAATTAGTGATGAGCCTAGTAAGTCACACATATACACTAGTAATCACCAAATTAAACATGATTTAATTAATTAATTAAAGAGTTTAATTGATTAATTAAATAGGTTTGGTTTACAATTGGATTGCAAAGTCCCTAGCATGACTTGAAACCAAATCTAGGTTATTGGATATATAGTATAAGTTAAATTTATATTTAAAGTGTTTAAATATGAATTTAATTAATGAGAAATTAATTGATAGAGATTAATTAATTAATTTATATTTGATATAAATTGATTAGAATAAGAGAAATAATTATTTTGGGTTGAGAACTCAAAATTAAGACACAGGGGCATTTTGGTCATTTCACAGGGTGACATGTGGCATCATGAGATGGTGACACATGACACTATACATAAGCTTGCCAAATGTCTTTTAATCATGTAAGATGATTAAAATTAAGATTAAGTATAGGTTTGACACTTGACACAATGTGATTGAGTCAATTAAACCTAGAGCTAATCAGAAGGTGTCATGTAGCAAGGGTTTTAAGTAGTGACCTAGCTATATAAGTATAAGGATGAAAGAACAAAACACAACCAGCTGCTGCCTCCCTTTGTGCCGCCACCCTTGAGGCTACCATCCTCTCTTCTTCTTCATCTCTCATCAATTCAAAGAGTTTGGCCAACATTCTCTTGAATTAAAATTGCTAGAAATCATTTCTAGTGCTCTATTTACATCTCTAATCTCTCAAAAGGCAAAACTTGATTTTCTAATTCATAGAAAAAGCTTTAGAAGCTGTTCAAGGGCTGCCTCCCTTTGTGCTGCCACCCTTGAGGCTACCATCCTCTCTTCTTCTTCATCTCTCATCAAATCAAAGAGTTTGGCCAACATTCTCTTGAATTAAAATTGCTAGAAATCATTTCTAGTATTCTATTTATATCTCTAATCTCTTAAAAGGAAAAACTTGATTTTCTAATTCATAGAAAAAGCTTTAGAAGCTGTTCAATGGCTGCCATAGGTGATCTTGGTGTGGACAAGCTAGAGGGACAACATCTGGTGTCCTAAAGACGCATCCCAAAGGTGCTAAAGACACTGCAGTGCATGAAAAGGTTAGTGCTCTAGTTCTTGATCTAATCTAGGGTTCTAAAATTAATCTTATTAATTCTAAAATCTTAAATGGCAAATACAGATCCAAAAACATATTAAAAGAGTTTTAATATGTCGTTTATCATTGAAATCAAATAGATAAAAATGATTCTTCTATGATGCATGTGACCTTAGGTGAAAAAGTTTTGAATTCAATGATATAAACTTGTGTTTTTCATACTTCCGCTCCTTCACTAGACACATCCCAAAGGTGCCAAACACAACTGCAGTGCATCAAAAGGTTAGTGTAATTATTCTTAATCTAATCTAAGGTTCTAATGAATTAATCTGTTAATTCTAAAATATAAAATGGTAAATGTATATCCAAAAATATATTAAAAGTCTTTTAATATGTTGTTTATCATTGAAATGAAATAGATAAAAATGAATCTTGCATGATGCATGTGACTTAGAAGAAAAATTTTTTAATTAAATGATCTAAACTTATGTTTTTCATGCTTCCGCTCCTTCAATTTGTATCAGAGCCACTATATTTTCCATTTAGATTGTTGATTATATGATTTAATTGTGTGATTTGATTATGAGATGATTGATTCATTGCTGGTTACAAAGCAAAGGTGGCGGCTTGATGAAGAACACCATGGTGCGCATGGTTTGATGCATTCAACCATGTGCATGGCTGTTTGGGCTTGTTTGTGGGCTTGGTTTCAAGGCCTATAATTAGGCCCACGACTAATTAAAGTGTTTAATCATACAATTAAATTTTGATTCAAATCTGAATTTTTAAATTTGTTTGAATGTGATTCAAATCTAAATTTTTAAATTTGTTTGAATCATATTCAAATATGGATTTTTAACTTGAATATGAGATATTCAATTTAATTTAAGTATGTATGTTTTATTTAATTGTTAAATAGTGATATGCATAATGGATGATCATGGACAATAAAAGACCAATGTGATTGGATTTATTTCTTTTATGTTTCTTTGGGTTGTAAATTAATCAATTTATTTTAATTTATTTTGGGCATGTATTATAAAGGTTGTAATATTTTTTTGGTTGTAATTTCATTTATTTTGTTCTTGTAAATTCGTCATGGTATGCCAAGGATTACTATGTAATTAGATTGCAAGAAGATCAAGGAGGTAAAGAGCATTGGTGGGACCAGTGGGAGGAATTCAAGATCAAGTGTTAATTATGTACTCCTTCAGTAACTCTTGTAATATGAATGAATGAAATGCACCTAGGAATGCCCTGATTCAATTCTTGGTGGCTCATAATTGAATCCCTTAGAAAGTCCATGATCATACCATATTTATTGTTTATCCATTAATGCATGAGATGTATGAGAATGTATGCAAGTATATGATATATGCATGCTAATTGGATAATGTGCAAAGTGAGAACTTAATAGTAATTAGGACGACCACAAAATCTTCCAAACAAGTGATTAAGTTAGAAATGGTATAATTAAATTAATTATAGCATGGGCCCTCCATTGAGGCAATTATTTTAAGAAATTTTAAATACTTGCATATGATGTAATTAATTTAAGAGATTTTCTTAAGAATAATTGTTAAGCATGAGATGTTGTAAATATGTAAATGGTTTGGTGGCCAATATTGGATGTACCTGAGGACAATAAAATTATTTGCATGTTTACTGGCTCAATGGGTCAACTTAACTAATGCAAGATAAGTCAATAATAGATGTACCTAAGATTTTGAGCATTAGGGGCTAGGTAAAAGATTGAACCTCACATGAGATGTGATGGGCAAAGAGTTGCTCACTTATAGTTTATTGTAATTCCAATAATGGATGTACCTGAGGATGATCAATAGGATTATAAGAATTCAATCACCCACTAGAAATCCATCAAACTAGGATTTTCGTTTTCTACTTTGGAAGTGTAGGATTTGCTAAGTTAGTGGGAGGACCAATTTGATTAAAAGACCATAATCATTTTAGTTAATTACATGATACATTTACTAATTAATCTGGTTATTTTCTGTAGTTAATTTTATGATAATAGTGAGCACACCACAACCTAGAAATGGAATTGTCCGCTTTGGCCATAAGCCTCACGGTTTTGTCCCATAGGTGGAATGGAGAACTTCCGAGGAGGTCACCCATCCTAGGATTTCTCTCAAGCGAGCACGCTTAACCCTTGAGTTCTTCCAACTCTCTAGGCCATTCCACCAAAAAGCTCCTCTAGTGATTAGTTCCCCCATTTTATATATCATTACTTTTTGAACCCAAGACTATCTATGTGCTTTCCCGATGTGGGATTTGCCTAAGGGACCTTTCTCCCCCCCTTTCAGGACTCAACGTCCTCACTGAGGTTTGCCCCACCATCGCCCAAGAGGACATGCGAGCGGCTCTAATACCAACTGTAACGGTCAGGCTCCAACCACTAGAGGAATTGTCCGCTTTGGCCATAAGCCTCACGATTTTGTCCCATAGGTGGAATGGAGAACTTCCCAGGAGGTCACCTATCCTAGGATTTCTCTCAAGCGAGTACGCTTAACCCTTGAGTTCTTCTAACTCTCTAGGCCATTCCACCAAAAAGAGCCTCTAATGATTAGTTCCCCCATTTTGAACCCAAGACCATCTATGTGCTTTCCCGATGTGGGATTTGCCTAAGGGACCTTTCTCCCCCCCTTTCGGGACTCAGCGTCCTCACTGAGGTTTGCCCCACCATCGCCCAAGAGGACACGCGAGCAGCTCTGATACCAATTGTAACGGTCGGGCTCCAACCAATAGAGGAATTGTCCGCTTTGGCCATAAGCCTCACGGTTTTATCCCATAGGTGGAATGGAGAACTTCCCAGGAGGTCACCCATCCTAGGATTTCTCTCAAACGAGCACGCTTGACCCTGGAGTTCTTCTAACTCTCCAGGCTATTCCACCAAAAGGCGCTTCTAGTGATTAGTTCCCCCATTTTATATATCATTACTTTTTGAACCCAATACCATCTCTGTGCTTTCCCGATGTAGGATTTACCTATGGGACCTTTCTGCCCCCCTTTCGGGACTCAGCGTCCTCGCTGAGGTTTGCCCCCACCATCGCCCAGGAGGACACGCGAGCGGCTCTAATACCAATTGTGACGGTCGGGCTCCAACCATTAGAGAAATTGTCCGCTTTAGCTATAAGCCTCACGGTTTTATCCCATAGGTGGAATGGAGAACTTCCCAGGAGGTCACCCATCCTAGGATTTCTCTCAAGCGAGCACGCTTAACCCTGGAGTTCTTCTAACTCTCCAGGCCATTCCACCAAAATGCGCCTTTAGTGATTAGTTCCCCCATTTTATATATCATTACTTTTTGAACCCAAGACCATCTCTATGCTTTGCCAATGTGGGATTTGCCTAAGGGACCTTTTTCCCCCCCTTTCGGGACTCAGCGCCCTCGCTGAGGTTTGTCCCACCATCGCCCAAGAGGACACGTGAGAGGCTCTGATACCAATTGTAATGGTTGGGCTCCAACCACTAGAGGAATTGTGCGCTTTGTCCATAAGCCTCACAGTTTTGTCCCATAGGTTGAATGGAGAACTTTCCAGGAGGTCACCCAGCCTAGGATTTCTCTCAAGCGAGCACGCTTAACCCTGGAGTTCTTCCAAGTCTCCAGGCCATTCCACCAAAAGGCGCCTCTAGTGATTAGTTTTTCCATTTTATATATCATTACTTTTTGAACCCAAGACCATCTCCGTGCTTTGCTGATGTGGGATTTTCCTAAGGGACCTTTCTCCCCCCCTTTTGGAACTCAGCGTCCTTGCTGAGGTTTGCCCCACCATCACCCAAGAGGACACGCAAGTGACTCTGATACCAATTGTAACGGTCGGGCTCCAACCATTAGAGGGATTGTCCGCTTTGGCCATAAGCCTCATAGTTTTGTCCCATAGGTGGAATGAAAAACTTCCCAGGAGGTCACCCATCTTAGGATTTCTCTCAAGCGAGCACGTTTAACCCTAGAGTTCTTCCAACTCTCTGGGTCATTCCACCAAAAGGCGCTTCTGGTGATTAATTCCCCCATTTTATATATCATTACTTTTTGAACCCAAGACCATCTCCGTGCTTTGTCGATGTGGGATTTGCCTAAGGGACCTTTTATTTATAACAAATCACAATTTAAGCATTTCAAAAATTTCAAAACTTAATATAACGCAAATTTTATCAAACAATTTAATAATCATAGTGTTGCCAATCAATAACACAACTTAGGCCATGACACAAAATTTTCAAACATGCCGTGTTGTACACCACGACAAGGCAAACTCACCCCACTAATCAAAATCAATGAGGAAGGTGGCTAGCTGGATAATGAGTACTCATTCAAACTCGCCTCCTGACTAGGAAGCAAAAGAGGGAGGAAAGTGATCAAATATCAAACTCACCCCACAAGTGGAGGAGGAACATATTAATATTGTCATGCCAAGTGTGAATTAAAAATAATTTAAATCAAGTTATTCAAATATTTTATGCAAAACAAAATCGATTTCCAAAGTCAAAATTCCATTCCCAAAGTGGCAACACAATAGTTCTCAAAACCCATAATTAACACAATAATTTCACAATGCATAACTAAACAAATTTTCTATGAGAAAACGATAAATTAAGGTTTATTGTGCACAAATCTGATGTGAGTCGCCTCTAGGCTTTGACTCAGTTTGCCCTATCCTTTCCCAGTTCTTTTTCAGCTGAAACACGAAATTTATAGTGTTTCAGTATCTTATCTCACAATAATTCCAATAATTAATTTATATATGTTCAATTCTAGCTCCAATATGCTTAAACTAACGTTCTTGGAAATTTTCATTTCGGAGTTACTATTCACGACACTATTCAAGTCAAAATATTGACTTTCTTATGCTTAATAGGTATAGAAAATCCAATTATACCCACATACCATATTTTGGTTGCCTAACTTATTGGTTTTGGTCATTTTCTCAAAACTTAAGTCTTTTAGGTAAACTTTCAAATTTTCAGTTTTGGTAACCTATTTTGCACTGTTCCATTAGTCATGTTGCTGTTAGAATTTGGGCAAGTTTTCTTCATAGAAATTGTTCCTTATTGTCTTAAATTTATTTCCATTTTTGAATTACTCATTTTGGAGTTTTGTAGCTCAAGTTATAGCCATTGGAATTATGGCTACCGGATTGGTCAAACCTAGATTTTCTGGGCACCAAAACTGGTTCTGGCAGTTTTAGGTTACCAAATTTGGGTGGCCCAATGACTTAGTTAAAGGCATAATTTGGGTTTGTGTTCTTCATGAAAGTTGTAGGTCTATATCTCAGCTTTTTACTGGTAAAATGTTAGGTCATTTGAACCTTCCTAGCCCAAGTTATGGCCAAATGAACACTGTTTATTTGGTCATTTTTGTACAGGGCAGAATACCTAAGTCCGGATTTGGTCAATTTGTTCACTATGCTATGGTCACTTTTTGGGCATGATTCCTCGATGAAAAATGTGTCATTTTGTGTCTAGTTTCATTCACAATTGGCCTTACACCAATTGGGTTGGTAAATTTTTAGTTTTGGTCCCTGAAAAGGACCTTGGTCCTGCTGCTTGCAGAATGCCCATAACCAATCTGAATTTCCTCTTGATTCCCACACTTCCAACATACCACAATTGGTCACATATGACCATTTTTCAGCTCAAACTAGGTCAAACATACCATTTGACTAATTCTCCAATTTTTGTCTTCCAAAACCCTAGGTTCAAACCCTAATTCACTTGATTTGTTACATTTAATTGATTCCAAGCATACCGACACCATTCCTCAACTCATTTAAGCTTACATACACTTTTAATTCATTCAAAATACATCATATTCTCATACTTCCATGGCTGGCCAAAATCCTTCCCTTTCTAATCATACAATTTTTTTTTCAATTTTCTCAATTTAATTACTTCATTTCTAATGCTAACTAAACATAATTAAGCTAAATTTCAAGATATCTAAAGTAATTTAGCTTGAACATTAGCTTACCTCAATTGATAAATTTCAATCTTCTATTTTCTTCAATTTCTCTCAATTTCTTCTGCCCAATCTTCCATTCATAGGTGATTTAGAGGTTTTCTAAAGATTGAATCATACAAATTTGTGGAAAATTCAAGGTTTAATAAGCTTGAAATATGTATCTATGGAAGAAAAGGAAGAGAGAATGAGAGAGAAGGAGTGGCAGCCACAATGAAGGAAGAAGAAGCAAAATTTTTTTCTCTTTTCTTTTAAATTTTAGCTAAATTAATACATAATTATCCTATAATTTTTAAATTCTTAATTATTAAGTTTATTGAATCATGCATGATGTCATGCATGATGTAATAAACCTTTTTCACTTTTTCAACTTTTTCTTTTTCCTTTTTTTTTTCATTTATTTTTCCATTAGTTTTTTAATTTAATTCCCGATTCTAAAATTTTCTTTTCTCCGATTTTATTTGATAGTTAGGTCAGGAGTCAGCTCCAGGGGTCAATTGACCAAATTGCCACTCGTTGGTTCGACCCAGTTTGCAAATAATTCAATATTTCTTCTGGATCCGTGACCTAATTATTTGACCAGCTTAACAATTCTTTTTCATGATTTTCTCTTTTCCACTGTGTTCGCAATAGTCTTGAGGACCGCAGTGTCACATTTTATGATTCGAAATTTGAGTTTAAATCGACCTTGCAGTCCTTCCCGAGAAGATCACCCATCACTGTGACTCTCAGCTCATTTAACTTCTTATGTTCTATTTTTCTTATTTATACTTAACCAATTGACAATTACTAATTATTTGTGTTTAGAGATTATCTAATTGTCTTAGACATAGTTCTAATCCACTTAATTATCCAGACCGACACCGGTCACTGGAATAGTGAAATATACCAGGCTATACAAATAGGGGTGTTACATGCCAATCTCTTTTTGGGGATTTGCATTAGAATCAGCTTTGTATATTCTGAATAGGATTCCATCAAAATCAGTATCTTCCACACCTTATGAGATATGGCATGGAAGAAAACTAAGTCTTAAGCATGTTAAGATTTGAGGTTGTCCAGCTTATATCAAAAAGCTGAACACTGATAAATTGGAAACCAGATCAGAAAAGGGTTGATTTGTTGGATATCCAAAAGATAGTTTTGGATATTATTTTTATTTGCCTACATCACAAAAGGTTGTGGTAAGTAGAGATGGCACATTTCTTGAACAACAGTTTGTTCAAGAAGGAGGCAAAGGGAGGTAAATAGAGTTAGAATTGGAGAATTCTAACCAACCAACAGATCAGATGGATATAGATCCATCTAGTCAACCTACACCTATTGATGAAACATCTACAGCTGTTCCTCATAAAACAATTAAGGTATCTCACCCACCAGTGAGATATGGTTTCCTTCATTAAAAAGAACAAGGGTTGTCTACTCATGAAGAAGTAGATCATAGAGATGATCCACTTACCTATGAAGAAGCTATATTAGATATAGACTCTTCAAAATGGATTGATGCTATGAAATCCGAGATTGATTCCATGTATAAGAATCAAGTTTGGGATCTTGTTGACCCACCTGAAGGTATTGTACCTATAGGGAACAAATGGGTTTTCAAGAAGAAAATAGGTTCTGACAGAAAGGTAGAGACCTATAAAGCAAGGCTTGTAGCGAAAAGGTTTTGCTAAAGGCAAAAAATCGACCATGAAGAGACTTTCTCGCCTATTGCCATGCTTAAATCAATTAGGATTCTATTAGCAACAGCTGCATACTATGATTAAGAGATTTGGCAGATGGATGTCAAAATAGCTTTTCTCAATGGATACATTGAAGAAAACATTTTCATGGAACAACCTAGGGGTTTTGAATCGCAAGATGGTTCCAAGGTATGCAAGCTAAAGTGATCCATTTATGGGTTAAAACAAGCTTCGAGGAGTTGGAACATCCGTTTTGATGAAGCCATTAAGTCATTTGGTTTTATCAAAAATGAGGACGAGCCATGTGTATATAAGAAGGTTAGTGATAGTGCTGTCACTTTCCTTGTCTTATATGTGGAAGACATTTTGTTGATGGGTAGTGACACGGGTATGTTGACAACTGCAAAGGAATGGTTGTTAAATACATTCGCCATGAAAGACTTAGGGGAGGCAACCTATATTCTTGGGATTCGCATCTATAGAGATAGAGCAAAAAGAATAATTGGTTTATCTCAAAGTCTATACTTGGAAAAGGTGTTAAAGAGGTTTAACATGCTTGATTCCAAGAGAGGATTGTTACCAGTGAGACATGGTATCCACCTTTCTAAAGAGATGTCTCCAAAAACACCTGAAGAAAGAAATAAAATGGCCAGGATTCCATATACTTCAGCTATTAGAAGTTTGATGTATGCAATATTGTGTACTAGGTCGGATATCGCATATGCTGTTAGTTTGACTAGCAGGTATCAATCCAATCTAGGTTTGGAACACTGGATAGCTGTCAAGAATATCCTTAAGTACTTGAGAAGAACTAAGGATTTATTCTTGATATATGGAGGTGGTGACTTGCAATTGGATGGTTATACTGATTTTGATTTCCAATCAAATATCGATGATAGAAAGTCTACCTCTGGGTATGTGTTCATTTGTAATGGAGGTACAGTTAGTTGGAAGAGTTCCAAATAGAGTATGATTGCAGATTCCACTATAGAGGCCGAGTATATTGCTGCATTAGATGCTGCAAAAGAAGCTGTTTGGATATGAGGAACCCCGATCTCACTAGAAATCCAAACACATAGAAAAGCGCTACCACATTATCAGAGAGATAATTGGGCAAGGCGATATAGCCATGCAGAAAATTGCATCAGCTGAAGAATCCAGCTGATCCATTCACTAAGCTTAAGTCACAAACTCAGCTAGACCGACATCTTGAGAAGATGGGTCTAAGATATTGTAATAAATGGCTCTAGTGCTAGTGGGATATTGTTAGTAGTATGCCTTAGAGCATATCATTTAGTATGTATATTGTACTTGTTTTATTAATAAAAGGCATTTTCACTTTTCCATTTACATAATATATTTATGTGCAATAGAAAAGGTCCATTGATATTTTGTTAAAAATTCTATTCTTAAGTTATTAAGAATATGAGTGACAGTATTTCTAGCACAAATTATTATAAATTGGTTCACAATAGAGGATACTTCACAATAAGGACATGACTTATCTAGAAAGATTATAATCATGTTTGTTCCCAAGTTATTTATATGAGATGTGAATAAGATGGAATGGTGAGTCTCATGGCATATAACAAATATGATAGGCACTTATAGATGATAAGTAGGCCAAACCAGTGACATTTATGATAAGCACATGGAGTTTACTCTTGTCAATGTATTGTCATAAATCATATCAGTGCATATAATCTTTAGACCTGAGATAGCACAGTTATCTTGTATATAGGTGGTTTGAGTTTGATACTACTTTCATACTTGCACTATGTATGGGTATATGGGCATGTGTTGGCTCCTACTAATTATATATGGAGGTAGGTGTTGATTAAGATGGAATTTGTTACCCTAAGTAAATAGGGATAAAATCCTATGTTCATTTAATTGTTCTTAATGTTTCAAGTTCCTGGCTAAGATAGATTGTTTTAATCAGAAAAGAGTTTCTGATGAGAAAATCTTTTTAATCAAGAATTGGAATTAAAAGAGAACATAATATTCATAGCAAATGGGGTTTGACATAAACTATGACTCTAGCTCGAATTGGGATTTTGTAACAGAGAGATTCTAGTGCATGGTAACATATGATTATAGGTTCATTTAAGGTAAATCTTATTACTAATTGGGTGGCTATGACATGCTATGCTAGTTGTTAACTATAGTATATGATCTGCATAAAATGATTTAGAGAAATCATTTATGGTAAGAATGAGTTCTGATGATATTAAGTGTTGATATCATATCTCATTGCCAATTAGTGTTGAGCCTAGTGAGTCACACACATACACAAGTAATCACTAAATTAAATATGATTTAATTAATTAATTGAAGAGTTTAATTGATTAATTAAATAGGTTTGGTTTGCAATTAAATTGCAAAGTCCCTATCATGGCTTGAAACCAAATCTAGGTTTATATAGTATAAGTTAAATTTATATTTAAAGTGTTTAAATATGAATTTAATTATGAGACATTATTTAATAGAGATTAATTAATTATTTTATATTTGATATAAATTGAATAGAAGAAGAGAAATAACTATTTTGGGTTGAGAACTCAAAATTAAGACACATGGGTATTTTAGTCTTTTCACAAGTGACATGTGGCACCATGAGATGGTGACACATGGCACTACACATGCCAATTGTCTTTAATCGTGTAAGATGATCAAAGTCAAGATTAAATCTAAGTTTGACACTTGGCACAATGTGATTGGGTCAATTAAACTAAGAGCCAATCAGAAGGTGACATGTGGTAAGGGTTTTAAGTGGTGACCTAGCTATATAATGTTTTGTTATGAAAGAGTAAAATTATAAGTTGCTGTTCTTCATAGGTGCCGCCACCCTTGGAGTACTCTTCCTATCATCTTCTTCATCTCTCATCAATTTAAAGAGAATAGCCAACATTCTCTTGAATTAAAAATACTAGAAATTGTTTATAGTGTCCTATATGCATCTCTAACATCTCTAAAGGCAAAAACTGAATTTCTAATTGATTGGAAATGCTATAGAAGCTGTTCAAGGGGTTGCCATTGGTGATCTTGGTGTGGACAAGCTAGAGGAACAATATCTGGTGTCCTAGGTGCATCCTAAAGGTGCCAAACACAACTGCAGTGCATCAAAAGGTTAGTGCACTTATTCTTGATCTAATCTAGGGTTCTAATGAATTAATCTGTTAATTTTAAAATCTTAAATGACAAATGTAGATCCAAAAATATATTAAAAGTGTTTTAATATGCTATTTATCATTAAAATCAAATAGAAAAAAATGAATCTTGCATGATGCATGTGACCCTAGAAGAAAAATTTTTTAATTCAATGATCTAAACTTATGTTTTTCATGCTTCCGCTCCTTCATCCTGCTCCTCCTGAGCCCTCATGGCATATTCCCTGGCTGGGGTCCTGGCCACTCACTTGACTCTGTTGTCGGCCTCTGTGATGTACCAGCTACTTCAGATTTACCCAGCCTTCTACCCCTTTGAGCTGCAGGGGCAGGCTTATTTGATGATGCTGGAGTAGTTATAACAGTCCTCCTCGGGCAGTCTCTGATCTAGTACTCTATAGATCCACACTCAAAGCATCCCCCAGTCATCTGCCAACATTCACCCTTGTGCCACTTATGGCAGTGAGGACACACTGAAGAGGTTGCTAGGGCCGGTCCCCTAAACACCATCCCTAGAGAGGTGCCCACTTACGGTGTGGACTGAACTCTCCTAGGTGTAAACTAAGATCTGGGCCTCTGGGACTAGCCCTGACCTTGTGTCTGACTCTAGCCCTGAGATTGAGAACCTTTAAACTTCTTACCAGGTGTAGGGGAAGAATTGGTCTGACCGGGACCTCTCTTCTACTGTCTATCTCTTCTGCTCTGCTCATTAATTCTAACCCTTTCTACTTTTAATGTAGCTTCAACTAATTTTGTGAAGTCTATAATCCCCAAAAGCTGTTATCATGAGCTTGATATTATCATTTAACCCTTCTTCAAATCTTTTGCACCTTTCAACTTCAGTGGGTACTATCTCCCTCCCACATCTGCTCAACCTCACAAATTCCTGTTCATACTCTGATACTGACAGCTGTTTCTACCTCAGGGTGATAAATTCTCCTCTCCTCTCCTCCAGATACACATTGCTGACATACTTCTTTCTAAACTTTGTAAGAAAGAACTCCCATGTGATCTGATTTAGCCGCACCTCCCTTGATACTGTGTCCCACCACTGATATGCATCATCCTGAAGCAGGGATACAATACCCTCTAGGTTTTGTTCTGGGGTGCAGTGAAGTTGTCTCAATACCCTTCCCGTTCTCTCTAGCCAATTTTCGGCTGCCATGGGATCATCTTCCTTCTTACCCAGGAAATCCATAGCCCCATATTTTATTAACTTCTCTAAATGGGACTCTATGGTGGTTGCGGAGATTGTGGCTGTGGTTGTGGTGGTGCGATTGCCCCCATCATCTGTCTGTAGAATTCAGTCACTTGTTAAAATAAGGCAAATTGAGGCTGTGCAGGTCCTTCTTGCACTGGTGGAACAGGTTCTCCCCTGCTTCCAGCTTTAGCTCTGGCTGAAGCAGGACTCTCCACCTCTTCTTCTACTGCTCTCTGTGATGTAGGATCCATATCCTAACCAAAATAATAAAAAATAATAGATCTACATTAGTGTCACCTCAACTCCTACAAATGCAATCCATGGTATGTACTCTATCTAGACCCAGAAACGCCTAAACTGTGCTCTGATACCATTAAATGTGACACCCCTTACTTATCTACGGTGTAGCCGAGAGAGAGGCATATCACACTTGGTGTCGGAGCGCCTTAACTTATCTTATTTCATTTCTTAGTAGATACATTTTATTTTATTTATTTAGGGTCAATTTATTGACCGGAGAAACTGATGAAGTTTTCCCTACTTGTTAAAAGTCTCAACAAAATTTTCAAATATGTATAATTTTTCTCAATCTCAATTCTTATATCAATATTTCAAACTCAAATCTTCATTCATATATTTCATACGTAATCAAAATGGTACTCATTCATGGATGAAATACTAAACTTCATTAATTTACATAATTACAAATAGTTACATAAGTCCATAATTTACATAACAAAATAAATATATAACACAAAATACAAACTACATGATGTAGCCTAGTGTCCTACTCAAAGTGCACTGTAGTGGAGGTGACACCGGACTCTATGCAAATCAGGACTCTCACCCAGTTTGAGGTCTGCTGGGCTTTTTCTTTGTGTCTCCTATACCTACGCGTGATAAAAAGCAACGCACTAAGCAATACAGCTTAGTGGTGCCAATATAAAATAAAAATAAACTAAAATAATTAAATATGTAGACTAAATTTTTGGTAATTATTCGTAATATTATCCATTTAATACATTTTATGTTGTTATTTGGTTATAAATTATTAAGACTTATTTTGGTTGCCCAAGTAACCTATACTAGTTACTGGACTGGATAAATGGGAAAACTAACACTGGGTATCAAGTTCCTCGAGCCATCACACTATCGGTCACAAAGTGTCTGCTAGGTGTGCATCAGAACGACTAATAAGCCATAATCATCATCGGGCACAAGGCCAAGTATATAAAGAGTATCAAAATGGCTAAAAGCCATAATATCACAAAATGGCACTATATACCATAAATCATGAAATGGCACGAAGCCATATGTAGTACTTGTGACACCCCTTACCCGTCTACAATATAGCCGAGCAAGATATGCCACATTGTGCACCAGAACACCATATTTTATCTCAATTATTTTTATCCTTCCTTAATTTATTTCTTTATGCTGATGAAATGCAATTTGAGAGATTTGACTCATTTAAGTCATTTATAGAAATTATAAATTTATTTGAGGTTCCAAAAATTTTATAGAAAATCCGGCAGAGTGCCGACTAAAAATGGAGAAAACAATTCTTCAGAACTTGTGAAAAACATTCTCAAATATTCATCCATATTCTCGAAATCCAATAACCCTCAACATGGTCTCAACAATTTTCAATAATTTCTCATCAATTTCTCAAATTTTCCAATCATTCAATTCACATCATATTTATACTCAAATCATAAATAAATACTCAATTTTCATTTATGAACACCATTTATACATACTTTCATTAATACATAATCACATAAGTTTCAATATACATGAAAAAATAAAAGTTTAATTACAAAATTTACAAGAATACAAAACACAAAATACAAAATGTAGCCTAGGATCCTACCAATTCACTGTAGCTGAGAAGTGACACAGGACACTAGCAGATCTAACTCTCACCCTGACTTGGGTCTACTGGGATCGCGCTCCGTATCTCCAGTACCTACGCGTGGCAAAAAGCAACGCGCTAAGCAATAATGCTTAGTGGTGCCAATAATAAAATAAAAAGAACTAAAAGAAAATATATATGCAGTGTGTATATTGATGTCTCATGTAGACAAATTTTTGGTAATTATTTGTAGTCTTATTTATTTGGTACTTGTTATTTCCATTATTTCATTAAATTTATCAACTTCCATTTTCGGTTGCCCAAGTAACCTACACTAGATGACTGGACTGGATAAATGAGTAAACTAGCACTGGGTACTAAGTACCTTAGGCCGTCACACCATCGGTCGCATATGTATCTCCCGGTGTGCAACAGAACAGTTAATAAGCTATAATAATTATTAGGCACAAGGCCAAGTATCACCATAATATCAGAATGGCTAAAAGCCATAAAATCACAGAATGGCATAATGCCATGTGCAGTACTGCTAACTGAATCCTATTGGCATGCCAACCTATCCAAACCAATCTTAATAGGTGTACTAGGGCACATTACTAAGTTATTGATTGAATTTTCATGCTTTACATGTAAGGTTACTATTCATTTTACTATTTAGGTCAAATTATTGACTTTCCAATGCATAATAGCTACATAAGTCCTAATCACATAAATTTACCACATTTTGGTTCCCAAAAGTGTTGGCATTAGTTGCCAATCCATACTTCTAACCAATGGTAAATAAATCAGAAATTTCAGTTTTGGGCGCTAGAGTTCACTGTTCCATTAGGCTATTCTACAGTGAGAATTTGGCCAAATGTTCTTCATCAAAGTTATTCCTTATTGTGTCTAGTTATAGTTCTTTTTATGAATCACTCAATTTGGAGTTTTATAGCTCAAGTTATGGCCTAAAAACCAAAACTGGCCGGATTGCAATTTTTTCAGAATTTCTGAGCAGAATTAATTCTGCAGTTTTTGTATACTGATTGCAGGTCAGTTTTTGGACATGTTATGATCAAAATTTGGGTTTGTTTTCTTCATGAAAGTTGTAGGGCTATGTCTCAACTTTCTATTGGTAAAAATTCAGGTCAATTGGACCTTTCTACACTGAGTTATGACCAAATGAATGAACACTATTTATTTAGTCATTTTCTAGGGACTGCATATTGGTCACCCGAATTAGGTCAATTTTTAGAGCCACTTAGGTTGGTTTTCTGGGACAGATTCCTTCATCAAAATTGTTGCATTTTGTGTCTTGTCTGGCCTCCAATTGGCCTTGCACCAATTGGAGTTACCTAGCTTGAGTTATAACCCCAAGAGCACACTGGACTAAAAGGGTCCAGAATGCACACTTAAGGCAGTCTAATTCTCTACATTAGTTAATGTCACCAATCACTCCATTTCCAATTCAAACTACACCAAATGGTCACTAAATGACCATTACAACATCATTTTGTGTTCAATTGCATCTACCCCCATATTTGAGTTTCAAACCCTAGCCCTAAAATTCTAAAGTTTAATTTTCTTCCACTAAACTCATAAACTAATGTTTTGAGTGATAAAATCACATCAAGGGCAGCCTATTCACTCATTTAATCCCAAGAAACCATCAAAACCATAAAAAATCCATGGCTACCAAAAATGGGGTAACACCTTAACATATTTATTTTTAATGGAATTTCGTATATCCTAGCTCAAATTTATCATTCTAACAAGAATTTAAATGAAGGAGTCAAGGAATTGGACACTAACCTTTGTTGGAGAGTTTTCTTACACTTGTAAATCCTCTTTCTTTCCTTTCTTTCTTTGCTACCTCAAATCACTCAAGGTATAAGGAGTAGTTTTTGTGAAGAAGGTAAGGGATTTTATGGAGTAAGTAAGTGGAAGATGGAACTTTGGGTGAAGGAAAAATGGTGGGGGCTCTAATGGTGGAATCTCGGTAAAATGAAGGGAAGAAGAAGAAAGAGCATATTTCTAATTGTGTTTATCTCTTTTTAATTGTTTTGTAATGGCTTGTTTAAATGTGATTGGTGGGAGCACTTTTAATGGCATCATATGATGTCATAATTCCCTATTTCTTTCATTTTTCTTTCCTTTTCTTTTCTACTCATTTTCAATTAAATTTTTAGCAATATTTATTCATATTTTAGATCATAATAATTATTTACTTAACTAGACAAGTCGGCTAAAAATCATCTCTGAAGATGAAATGACCAAAGTGCCCTCCATTTGGCTTATTGAGCCAAAATTATCTATACCGATCTCAAAATTTTTCTAAGCACTTTCTTGGCATTCTAATGCCATAGAAACCTCAATAACTCTTCTCTGGAATCCTAAAAATTATTTTATGAATTTTCTCTCGGGTTTAGGGCTCCTAGTTGCGAGGACTGCAACTTTTACTAGGTTACTCATCGCTAGGGCACCGGCTCATTTAACTTGGTTGTATTTTATTTTTAAAATTTTTCTTCAATTTTTCTTATTAATATTGGAGTTAATTATGGTTCCTCACTTTAGTTTAAATGTTTTCCTAGACGTTCTAGCTATCCGGACCGACACCGATCACCTAAATAGTAGAATGTACGTAATTGCTACAATGAGGGTGTTACAGTACTACTATCAGAACCCTATTGGCATGCCAACCTATCCAAACCAATCATACTAAGCATGCTAGGGCATATTACAAGGTTAATTATTTAATTCTTTGCATTTGATGTTTAGTGGTTACTATTCATGTAAAAATGTGGACTTTTTTATAGTTAATTGTTATGCTAGTTCTAATTACACCCAAATACCACATTTTGGATTTTAAATTTGTTGGCTTTGGTTGCCAAACTCAATTCAAAACTCATTGGAAGTTATTTCAAATTTTTAGATTTGATCACTTAAGTTTATTGTTCCATTGGACTAATCTACAGTGAGAATTTGGCTAAACTTTCTTTATGAAAGTTGTTCCTTAATGTGGCTTCTTTAATTCCATTTTTGAATCACTCCATTTGGAGTTTTGTAGCTCAAGTTATGGCATTTTTACCAAAACTGGCCGGATTGGTCCATTCCCAGATTTTCTGGGCAAAATTGGTTATGGTAGTTTTGGTGTCCTAATTTTGGCTAGCAATTTGATTTGGTTATGGTCAGAATTTGGATTTCTGTTCTTCATGAAAGTTGTTCTACATTGTCTAAGAATTCCATGGGTTTAAAAATCAGGTCATTTGGACCTCTCTACACAAAGTTATGGCCAATTGAACAAACACTGATCATCTGGTCATTTTCCAAGTCCAAAATTTTGGTTACCCGGATTTAGATAATTTTTAGGTCAACTAAAGTTAGTTTTCTGGGCAGGGTACCTTAAAAAAAATGTGGCATTATGTCCCTAATTTCACCTCAAATCAGCCTTGCACCAATTGGAGTTACACAAGTCAAGTTATAGTTGCCCAAACATTCTGGACTCAAGTCTAGAATTTCTAGCACAAGAGGGGCAACACATTAATTCACAATTCAATGCCACAATAACTTCATTTTATGGTCAAACTTTATCAAATGGTCACTAATTGACCATTAGAACACCAATTCACCATCAAATTGAGCAAAACCCTAATTTTGCTCAAACCCTAATTCCCAATTTTTCCAACCTTGTACTACACATAAAATTTAAGATTCTAATTCACTTGTACACATAAAAAGGCATCTCTACACTATTTTAATTCACTCAAAAGTCATCAAAACCTAGCAATTTCAAGGCTGCCAAAATTTATAGGTGCCCTAACATGCACATTTTGATTCAATTCCTTTAATTTCTAACTTAATTCATGCTCTTAACATAGACTATAAAGAGAAAGAGATGAAATTTGGCACTAACCTTTAGGTGAGCCAATTCTTAGCTTGCAAAACCTCTCTTTTTCTACTTTTTTTTGCTGCCTCAAGCTTGTTCAAGGTGCAAGGATTAATTTTTGTGAAGACAACTAGAAGTTTTGGGGTGAGATAAGGGAGGAAATGAAGCTTAAAATTTCATCAATGGTGGAAGGCTCATGGAAGGGGTTCGGCCAGCTGAAGAAAGAAGAAGATAAGTCTGAATTTTTCTTTGAGTTTATCTCTTTTTAATTGTTTTACGAGTGCCTGTTGCATTTTGATTGGTTGGGTCTTTTTAATTGCATCATTATGATGTCATGCTTATGTAATAATTCCAATTAAATTTTATTTTGTTTTCTTCTTTTCTCTACTCATTTTTTTAATTAATTTTTCATCAATATTTATTCACATTTTATGTCATATACCTCACTTACTTAAATAGACAAGTTGGTCAAAAATCATTTCTGAAAGTGAAATGACCAAAATGCCCTTCGTTTAGCTTAATGAGCTAAAATTGCCTATACCGATTTAGAAAATTTTTCTTAACATTTTCTTGGCATTCTATTGCCATCTAAGTCTCAATAACGCTTCACTAGAGTCCCAAAACATATTTCATAGGGTTTCCTCTCAGGACTAGGGTCAGTAACTGTCTTCACAGTCCCTTCCCGTTAGGTCACACATCACTGGAGCCGCGACTCATTTAACCTAAGTGCATTTCATTGCTTTAATTTTTCCTTAATTTTTCTTATCATTATTTGAGTTATTTATGACTCCTCACTCTAGTTTAAATATAATTCCAGATATTTTGGCTATCCGGATAGACATTAATCACCAAAACAATAGAATGTATGGACTATCTAAAGTGAGGGTATTACAAATTTGGTCTGGGTCAAAACACAAAAGTTGCAGGTCTAGGTTTCAGCTTTAATTTGTCTTTAGTTTCACAATAATTGAAGTTGTGTAACTCAAGTTATGAGCATTTGAATTCACTGGACTCATGCTGTCCAAAACCAATCCCAATGCACAACACTACATCCATTCAAGTGTTTTGCCATCTCATCAATATATCCCAAGCATTACACATCCAATAGCCATAATATATACACAAATGCATTAATAGGGTACAAATAAGGAAAACCATAATTATGCAAAACCCTAACCAAGTTGCCAAACTTAAAAATTCAAAAGGTTCCATAGCATTAACCTTTGTGTACAAGCCTTAAACAACTCCAATCAACCTTTAATTTGCTCTCAAATTAACCAAAACTTGGTCTTCCTTCTTGATCCCACCTTGGCTGAAAACCCTATTTCATTTTCACCCATGATTCAAGTTAATTTCATGGAAATTTCCATAATTAAACTTGAATACCATCAATTCCATAACCAATTAAGCTTAAAGCATAGCTTACCTCAATTGGGCAAATTTCCACTTCACTAATCCTTCCAAATTCCTTGAGTTTCTTGTGTGCTTTCTTCAAATCAAGCCTTGATTTAGGGTTTACTCTTAATTTCCTAAAGAAATTATGGAGGAAATTAGGGTTTGGAAGCTTTGGTTAGAGCTTTCATGGAGGGAGAAATGAGAGAGAGATGAAGAGAGAGAGTGGCTGGCTCTTATGAGGAAGAAGAAGACAACTTTGAGGAATATTTATCCCTTTATTTGTTATTTATATTAATTAAACTTTATAATGGCAAAATTGTAAATAAGTTGAAATTCTAAATCATTACAATTTTACTTTTTACTAATTATGTTTACTTTTATTAATCTTGATTAATTTAGCTAATCCATCTTCATTATCTTAATTTATCACACTTCTGGTCAATTTTGAGCTCTTAAATTTAATTGACCAAAATTTTCTCTTATCAGGTTTTCGATTCATCTTTTCCCAGTGAGTTACCCATCGCTATGTCTTGTGCTCAGTTAACCGATTTGTACTCCACTTCTTTTATTTTTTTTTTCAACCTTAATTGATCTTTATTTAATTTAATTATGACTCCTTACTCTAGTTTAAGTGTGATTCTAGACATTCTAGCTATTCGAATGGACTTCAGTCACCAGAATAGTAGAATGTACGGAACTATCTAAAGTGAGGATGTTACAGGTAAAGTATAGATATCCCATTCCCGGGCTAGAAGACATGTTAGATGAATTGCATGGTGCTTGTGTCTTTTCAAAAATTGATTTGAAAAGTGGATATCACCAGATTAGGATGAAAATAGGTAATGAGTAGAAAACTGCTTTAAAAAAAATATAAGGTTTATATGAGTGGTTGGTTATGCTTTTTGGATTGACTAATGCACTTAGTTCATTAATGAGATTAATGAATCATGTTTTTGCGAGCATTCATTGGTAAGTTTGTGATGGTAAACTTTAATGATATATTAGTGTACAGTAAAAACATGGAAGATCATATGCGTCAATTGTGGTGTGTGTTTGAAGTGCTTAGAAAAGAGAAATTGTATGCTAATCTTAAAAAGTGTACTTTTTGCATAGAAAGAGTTGTGCTTTTGGGTTATGTGATTAGTGCAAAAGGTATTGAGGTGGATGAAGAGAAGGTGAAAGCTATTTGTGACTGGCCAATTCCTACATCTGTTACTGAAGTACGTAGTTTTCATGGTTTAGCTAGTTTTTATAGAAGGTTAGTTAAGGATTTTCAGTACTTTAGCTGCACCCTTGAAGGAGATTGTTAAAAAGAATGTTGGCTTTACATTGGGTGAGGAACAAAACTGTGCTTTTAACTTAATTAAAGATAAGTTATATTTTGCTCCATCACTGAGTCTTCTTGATTTCACTAAAACATTTGAAATAGAATGTGATGCTTCTAGGATTAATGCAGGACAGACTCTCATTGCATATTTTAGTGAAAAGCTGAATGGTGCAGCTTTGAACTACTCAACATATGATAAAGAGCTTTATGCCTTGGTGTGAACATTAGAGACATGGCAGCATTACTTGTGGCCAAAGAAGTTTGTGATTCATTCTAACCACGAGTCATTGAAACACTTGAAGGGGCAAAACAATCTCAACCGTAGGCATGCCAAGGGGGTTGAATTTATTGAGACTTTTCCTTACGTTATCCAGTATAAGCAAGGTAAGGAAAATGTAGTTGCTGATGCATTATCACGTAGGTATGCTCTTATCTCTACTCTTAACGCTAAATTGTTAGGTTTTGAGTATGTGAAAGAGTTATATGCTAAGGATTCCAATTTTACTATTGTTTATGATGCATGTGAGAAAACTACTTTTCAAAAGTTTCATAAGCATAATGGGTTTTTATTTCGTGAGAATAAATTTTGTGAAAGGGTTATATACTAGGGATTCTAATTTTTCTGTTGTTTATGATGCATGTGAGAAAACTACTTTTCAAAAGTTTTATAAGTACAATGGGTTTTTATTTCGTGAGAATAAATTTTGTGTGCCTAATTGCTCAATGAAAGAGTTACTTATGAGTGAGTCACATAGTGGTGGTCTCATTGGACATTTTGGGGTTACTAAGACTTTGGATACATTAAGAGAACACTTCTTTTAGCCTCATATGAAGAGAGATGTAGAGAGAGTGTGTTCTAGGTGTATCATATGTGTAACACCCCTCACCCGCTACAGTATAGCCGAGCAAGGCGTGCCGGAACACCTAGTCTATGATTATTTCATTTCCTTAGCTCAATTTGATTTTAAGAAGTCTTTTATGTAATATTCATATCATGCTGATATTATTTTCATACTTTAATAAAATCAGTGTTTCAAAAATGGTAATAAAAATTTAGCATGGTGCCATCTGTATTTCGGACAAACTGTCCTTCCAAACTTGTTGAAAATAGTTTAATATGATAATATCAAAATCTCAAATATTTCACAGTCTCTATTTCTCAGTAAAGTCAATAGACTTTTACAGTCATTAAACAGTTCCATAATACAGTCCATAATAATTTAAATATATCAAAAAATCTCCATGTTATTTAATATGTACAAAATATTACAAACTTTAGAGCTTTCATAACATTACAAAATACAAGGCCGAATTTCAAAAATACAACAAAAGTACAAAATACAAGATATCCTAAGTCCTACCATGTATGCAATGCAGTGCAGATGACTCAGGACTCCTGTGCAGATCTGATGTCTCACCCGGTCATAGGTCTACTAGGCTCCCCAGCTGTGTCTCCAATACCTACGAGTTACAAAAGCAACGCGCTAAGCAATTTTGCTTAGTGGTGCCAAATATAATGAAATATACACTAAAATAAAAGAAATAAAGTGTTTACGAATTTATAACATTGATATACTTTGTAGTTGCTGATTCTACTTTTATTTGCTAACATTTTAATTTGTGCTAATTTTTGGTAGTGCTGTATGTCAGTAGACTGGATTTAGCTATTTGAATTTAATAGTACTTGAATTACAGCCCGTGTAGCCTATATACTGACCAAACTGGATAAACAGATATACTAGCACTGGGTACCTAGTACCTCGAGCCGTCGCACCATCGGTCACAAAGTGTCTCCTGGTGTGCAAATAGTGTGGCTAAGAAGCCATATAGTCATTCTGGCGATAAGCCAAGAATAAATACACAATATGTATAGCCGTAGGCTATTAAAGTTACAGTGCGGCATAATAAGCCGTAAAAACACAGTATGGCGTGAAGCCATTTACAGAACAGCTGTCAGAATCCTATTGGCATGCCAACCTATCCAAACTAGTCAACTAGGCAAACTAGGGCACATTATAAAATAATTGTTTAATTCATCAAATTTTTTTTGAGTTTACTAGCTATTATGTAATTCATAAGTCAATGCATCTGTTGACCTTTTTAGGTACTACGGATAAGTTGTTTCTAGCATCAACATGTCACATATTGTAATTCAATATGCTTCCAATATAGTGCAATTTATCATTTTGATAAGTTGGCATTCATTGCCAAATTGCTTCAAGCATCATTGTATGAAAATGTCAAATTCTCAATTTTTATTGTGATAGATTGGTCTTGCTTAAAGTCCTATTTCTCTTGGTTTTTAGCTTCTGGTCAAAGAAGCAAAATTGTAGATCTATGTCTTATTGCACGCGGGGCAAAATTTCAGGTCATTCCGAGTTGTATAGACCAAGATATGGTCAATTTACTAAAGCTAGACAGATTGCACCTTTAGTACAAAATTTGGTTACTTTTAGGTCACTTTTAGTTCTGGCAGTTTTGGTACCCGAACTTATGCAAGCTATTTGACTTGGTTCTGGTCATTTATGGGCTTTGGTGTCTTCATAAGAATTGTAGCTCTATATCTATGCTATCCATGGTAAAGATTTCAGGTCAATTGGACCTGTTTTGAGTGAGTTATGGTCATCCTAATGATTACTGTTCATATGGTCAAAAATCTAGGTTGCAAGGTTGCCATTCCGGATTTGGTCATTTTTAAGGTCAGTTTCTTGGTAGAATTTTGGCAACATTTCTACATGAAAGTTGGCCTATTTGATGTCTAGTTTCACCCCCCATTGGCTTCATACCAATTGGGTTCACAGTTTGGCATTTATGACCTAATTTAGGTACTGCCATCAATACACAACATGCACAAAACACATACACTTCCAATTTGATATTCCTTCTCCTCCTCATTACTTCAATATTCAATTAATGGCACTTCCATATATATATTGTACACCATTCTAGAAAACAATTTTGGGCAGAACATTCAAGTGCTCAATGCACACAATTCACCATTAAGTTCAACATTCACTTCCACCAAAATTCAACATATCTCCATATCAATATTACACATACATTTCAATAAACTCATACTTCAATATCAATTGCACATGCTGCCCACAATTTAACACTATCGTAATTCATTAATAAACTTCATATTCACACACAAATTCATGATATTATGGGCTGCCAAACATGGCGGTATGCCAAAGCATCAAGGTTCCATTTCAAACCCTTAATTCAAGCACCAACATGCACATACTTAGATTTTAACTTACTACATCTTCCATTTGAGTTAATCAACCATAATTTCCATCCATTAGAGGTAAGAAAAACTCAAATACAACAAATATTCATCGCTGCCGAAAATGGACAATTACATATCTCAATGTTTTCTTTATTTCTCTTCACCAAAATACTCATCTCAACCTAAACACAAGGTTTACTAAAGCAAGGGAGAGATTTTAGACACTTACCTCTAGAGAGCTTTCCCAAAACCTGTTCAAATCATTCCTTTCTTGTTCCCAAAAGCTTCCTCAAGTTGAGTGTGCAAGCTTTAATGAAGAAATTATGGCGAAAGATGGCTTGAAGATGGTTGCATGGTGGTTGAACAAACTTCGGCTATGGAGGATTCATGGAGTTTTCCATTCAGCTGGTTCTTATCTTTGAGGTTGAAGATGGTAGTTTCAGTCCACTAAATCTTAATATGGGTCCCTTAAGATGTCACTAGTGGAGCACTAACTTGGTTAAATAATTCATTAATCTTAATTTCCTTAATTTTGCTCATTTGCCACTAATGTTTTGCTATTTACATAATGTATTTCATTTTAATATTTCATGATATTTCTAAAGTGTAATATCATTTTTTTTAATGGAAATTGAGGTCAAAAGGCAACTCTAGGTGTCAAATGACCAAAATGCCCCTCTTCAGGTTGTATACCCGATTTTTTTGGTAACACCGATTTTTGTCTGTTTCTCGATTTTTCATTTTTCTTTCTACTAATTTTTTAATTTTTATTTGATAATTCTAGTGTCAATTACATTTCAATAGACCTTTACTTACATCCCGAAATTAAATTCCGAGAGTTCCTTGCGGTCTGAAGTCGACGAAGCCTTTCTATGATCACCCATCATGGTGCCAGCTCATTTAACTTAGCTTCATTTTCTCTCTTTTATTTTTCTTTGATTTTTCTTGTATTTTATTTTTATTTATTTCATCATTATATGTCTATTCACTATCACCGAAGTGTAGTTCCAGACATCCTGACTTACCTAGACTGATATTAGTCCACTAATGTTTTACTATTTACATAATGTATTTCATTTTAATATTTTATGCTATTTCTAAAGTGTAATATCATTTTTTTAATGGACATTGAGGTCAAAAGGCAACTCTAGGTGTCAAATGACCAAAATGCCCCTCTTGAAGTTGTATACCCGATTTTTTTGATAACACCGATTTTTGTCTGTTTCTCGATTTTTCATTTTTCTTTCTACTAATTTTTTAATTTTTATTTGATAATTCTAGTGTCAATTACATTTCAATAGACCTTTACTTACATCCCGAAATTAAATTCCGAGGGTTCCTTGCGGTCCTGGGGTCAGCAACGGCCTTTCCTGTGAAGTCACCCATCGCTGCGGTGCCAGCTCATTTAACTTAGCTTCATTTTCTCTCTTTTATTTTTCTTTGATTTTTCTTGTATTTTCTTTTTATTTATTTCATCATTATATGTCTGTTCACTATCACCGAAGTGTAGTTCCAGACATCCTGACTTACCTGGACTGATATTAGTCCACTGGAGTAACAGAACGTATAGAACATATAAAGTGGGGATGTTACAACTCTTCCCCTCAAAATAAAAATTTCGTCCTCAAAATTTACCCTAATGTGAAGAGCTGAGGGAACTGCTGCCTCATTGTCTCCTCGCTCTCCCATGTTGCCTCTTCCGTGTTGTGGTGCCTCCATAAGATTTTCACTAGTGGAATTGTCTTGTTTCTGGCTCTTTTACCTCTCGTGCCAAGATTTTAATTGGTTCTTCTTCATATGTCAGGTCAGGTTGTACCACAATTTCTTCTGCTGAGATGACATGTGAAGGATCTGATCTATATCTTATGAGCATCGAGACATGGAACACATTATGTATCTTGTCCATGGTAAGGCTAATCCCATAACTTCATATGGGCCAATGAACCTAGGGCTTAATTTTCCCTTTTTCCCGAATCTCAACACTTTCTTCCACGGTGATACTTTGAGAAATACCTTCTCACCAACTTCATACTCAATGTCTTTTCTTTTCAAGTCAGCATAAGATTTCCGTCAGTCTGAGGCAACTTTCAAATTGGCCTTTATCAGTTTCACCTTTTCCTTTGTCTGTTTTATCAGGTCTGGCCCCACTAGCTTATCTTCACCCAATTCAGTCCAACATACAGGTGTTCTGCATTTTCTCCCATACAGTACTTCAGAGGGTGTCATTTGTATGCTAGCTTGATAGCTATTGTTATATGCAAATTTTGTAACACCCCTAGTTGTATAGCCTGGTATATTTCACTGTTTCGGTGGCCAGTGTCGGTCCGGACAGTTAAGGGGATTAGAACCACACTTAAGACAACTAGAGAAGCCATAAACACAAATAATTAGTAATTGCCAATTAGTTAAGTATAAGCAAGAAAAACAGAACATAAGAAGTTAAACGAGCCAAGAGTCACAGCGATGGGTGACCTTTTCGGGAACGACTGCGAAGTCGATTTAAACTCAAATTTCGAACCGTAAAATGTGATGCCGCGGTCCTTAGGACCATTATAAACACAGTGGAAAAGAGAAAATCACAAAAAAGAACTGTTAAGCAAGTCAAATAATTAGGTCAGGGAGCCGAAAGAAATATTGAATTATTTGCAAACCGAGTTGAACCGGCGAGGGGTAATTTGGTCAATTGACCCCGAGAGCTAACTCCTGACTTAACTATCAAATAAAATTGAAGAAAAGAAAATTTCGGAATCGAGAATTAAATTAAAGAACTAATAGAAAAAAAAAGAGAAAATGAAAAAGTGAAGTAAGATGACATCATGCATGACATCATGCATGATGCCATAAAACCTATAATTAATAAATTTAACTTCACTTTTACCTAGCTCTAATGTACTAAACTTGGCGTTCTTTAAATTTTGTGTTTCGGAGTTACTATTCACTACACTATTCAAGTCAAATTATTGACTTTTTGAAGCTTAATAGGTATGGGAATTCCAATTTCACTCACATACCACATTTTGGTCACTAAACTTGTTGGTTTTGGTTGTTTACTCAAGTTCTAAGTCTTTTAGGCAAATTTGATAAATTTTTAGTTTTGGTGTCTAAGGTTGCACTGTTCCATTGGTCACTTTACTATTGAAATTTGGCAAAATTTTCCCCATAGAAAATGTTCTCTATTGTCTTAAGTTTATTCTCCTTTTTGAGTCACTCCAATTGGAATTTTGTAGTTCAAGTTATAGCCATTTGAACCATGGCTGCCAGATTGGACTCAACCCAGATTTTCTGGGCAATTTTTGATGCTGGCAATTTTAGGTCACCAATTTTGGGTGGCCAAATGACTTGGTTAATAGTATAATTTGGGTCTGTGTTCTTCATAAAAGTTTTAGGTCTATATTTCATATAACCACTGGTAAAATTTCAGGTCATTTAGACCTGCCTAGCTCAAGTTATGGCCAAATGAACAAACACTGTTCATTTGGTCAGTTTGTACAGGGCATACTGTGATTTTCCAAGTTTGGTCAATTTGTTCACTAGGTTTTGGTCACTTTTTGGGCATGCTTCCTAAATTAAAATTGTGTCATTTAGTGTCTACTTTCATTCCCAATTGGTCTCATACCAATTGGACTTGTAAATTTTCATTTTTGGTCCCACAAAAGTAACTTGGTCATGCTGCCAACAGCATGACCACACTCAATCCGAATTTGCTTTTGATTCAAACACTCCTAACACACCTCATTAGGTCACAATTGACCATTTCTCTCCTTTAACTAGGTCAAAGACATCATTTATAAGTTTCTCACATTTTTGTCTCTAAACCTTAATGTCCAAAACCCTAATTCACACTAATTGTTGCATTTTACCAATTCAATGCTTTTAACTATAATCATTCAACTAATTGAGGTTCATATACTCATTCAAATCTATCAAACCATGCAAATACACCCCCATACACATGCTGGCTGAAATCTTTATGATCCCTTATCTTAACATTTTGTTTCAACTTTCATCAAATTCCAACTTAATACAAGTATTTAATCATTAATATAAAGAAAAATTTAAGGGATAAACACTAACCTTGCTTGGAGGGTTTCTAGGCTTTCCTTTCTTCAAGTCTTTCTTCTTTTTTTTGCTCTCTAAAGCTTCCTCATCATGTAAAGAGAATTTTTTGTGTTGGGACTTTGTGAATTTATGGAAGAAAGTAAGGAAATTCAAGCTTTCTTTCTCTTAACAATGGTGGAACAAAGTGAGTAACAATGGAGAGAGAGATGGGGCGGCAAGGTTATGAGGAAGATGACTTTGTTTCTTTCTTTTTTTTAATTTATGTCTTTTGTCTTATGGAAGACCAATAGGTTTTATGGCATCATGCATGATGTCATCTTACTTCACTTTCTCATTTTCTCTCTTTTTTTATTTTAATTTTTCTATTAGTTCTTTAATTTAATTCTTAATTCCGAAATTTTTTTTTTCTCTAATTTTATTTGACAGTTAGTTCAGGAGTCAGCTCTCAGGGTCAACTGACCAAATTACCCCTCGCCGGTTCAACTCAGTTTGCAAATAATTCAATATTTCTTCCGGCTCCCTGACCTAATTATTTGACTAGCTTAACAGTTCTTTTTCGTGATTTTCTCTTTTCCACTGTGTTTATAATGGTCCTAAGGACCGTGGCGTCACATTTTACGGTTTGAAATTTGAGTTTATATCGACTTCGCAGTCGTTCCCGAGAAGGCCAACCATCGCTGTGACTCTCGGCTCGTTTAACTTCTTATGTTATGTTTTTCTTGTTTATGCTTAACTAATTGGCAATTACTAATTATTTGTGTTTATAGCTTCTCTAGTTGTCATAAGTGTGGTTCTAATCCCCTTAACTGTCCAGACTGACACGGGCCACTGAAACAGTAAAATATACCAGGCTATACAACTAGGGGTGTTACAATTCTCCCCCCCTTAAAAAAATTTCATCTCAAAATTTTACCTAGTATCAATCTCTGAACAGTTATGGGTGCTGTCTCCTCATGTCCTCCTCTCGTTTCCAAGTAGCCTTCTGGCCCGAATGATGGCTCGACAGCACTTTTACCAACGGTATCTGCTTGTTTCGTAGCTGCTTCACCTTATAAGCCAGAATCACTATGGGTTCTTCCTCATATGTGAGGTCTGGATTCACTTCAATTTCTTCCACTGGTAGTACATGAGATGGGTCTGATCCATACCTCCTCAACATAGACACATGGAAGACATTATGTATCTTTTCTAACACTGGAGGTAGTGCCAAACGATATACCAAAGGACCTACTCTTTCCAGAACCTCATATGGCCCAATGAAACGAGGACTCAGTTTCCCCTTTCTGCCGAAATTTTTATAAAAATTGCGGAGATTTTAAATATCTAAAAATTTAATTTATGTTTGGACTTTAAATAAAGGTTTTTATTATTTGAGAAAATGTTACCCACCAATTTAAAAATGAACGAAAATTGTTTCAAAATCCCTAGTAGGGTACTTAATGAGTTATCGGTAGTTGAAGTTCGGTAGTTCATTAGGTATTCTACGGGATCATGTTATGCCTTACAGAGGGGTAAGGTGTGACAAATTTTGCCAGTGGAAGGTATCTGTCCCAACTTCCCTCAAACTCAATAACACAACTTCTCAGCATATCCTCGAGGACCTATCACATATGTTCGGTTATTATTATCATTATCAATTCAATTATTGTTTACAATAACTCAATGAGTTTCAGAATTTACCTGGATTATTCTTTCTTACTGTCCATCCGTTTGAGGATGAAAAGCCATACTAAAATGGAGTTGTGTGCCCAAGCACTCTTGTAATTTTTTCCAAAATCTAGATGTAAACCTCGGGCCTCTATCAGATATAATGGAAAGAGGAATTCCATATAGTCTAACTATCTCACTGATGTACAATTTTGCTAGCTTTTCCAGTGAGTAGTCAGTTCTGACTGGTAGAAAATGTGCTGATTTAGTCAACCTATCCACAATCACCCATACTGCATCATGCTTCTTCTGAGTGAGAGGTAGACTACTGACAAAGTCCATAGTGACTCGGTCCCATTTCTATTCAGGTATGCTTATGGGCTGTAACAAACCTGATGGAACTTGATGTTCTGCTTTGACTTGCTGACATGTCAAGCATCTAGTTACATAGTCAACAATGTCCTTCTTCATACCTGGCCACCAGTATCGGAGTTTCAGGTTATGGTACATTTTTGTGCTTCCTGGGTGCATAGCATACACACTGTTATGTGCTTCTCTCAGAATACTGGTTTTCAATTCTTTCTCATCTGGAACACACACTCTTTCTTTATAGTACAGGCACCCATTTTCTTTCACTTCATATTTAGTTTCCTTCCCTTCAGTGATTTTGCCCATAATAGCCATTAATTTCTCATCTGTCTTCTGCCCATCCTGTATCTGTTGTAACAGATTCGGCTTCACTTGCAACTCAGCCAAAATAACTCCATCACGAGTTAAGGACAGTTGGCCATTCAGAGATTTAATGCTACAATAGATTTTTCTACTTAAAACATCAGCGACTACATTTGTCTTCCCAGGGTGGTAGTCAATCACACAATTATAATCTTTCAGGAATTCAATCCATCTCCTCTGTCTCAAATTAAGTTCCTTCTGGGTTGGTAGATGCTTCAGACTCTTATGGTCCGTGCATATGTAGCATTTTTCTCCATATAAGTAATGCCTCCATATCTTTAATGCAAAGATAATTGCTGCTAACTCTAAATCATGAGTAGGGTAATTCTTTTCATGTGGCCTTAACTGCCTGGAAGCATATGCAACCACTTTCCCTTCTTGCATGAGTACACAACCTAACCCATTATGTGAGGCATCACTGTAGACTATAAAGTCTTTTCCAGACATTGGCTGTGTTAACACTGGTGCCTCTGTCAACATAGCCTTCAACCTCTCAAAACTGGCTTAACACTTGTCATTCCAGCCAAATTTCATATTCTTGTGTAGTAATTTGGTCATTGGAGCAGTTATCAGGGAAAATCCCTTTACAAATCTTCTATAATATCCAGCTAACCCTAAGAAACTTCTGATCTCAGTTGTATTTCTGGGAGGCTTCCATTTCATCACTGCTTCAATTTTCTTAGGATCTACTCTAATCCCTTCAGCTGATACTACATGTCCAAGGAATGTAATCTCATTCAACCAGAACTCACACTTGGACAATTTAGCATATAGTTTCTTCTCTTTCAGAGTCTGCAGAACAATTCTCAAATGCTCATCATGTTCTGCTTTATCCTTGGAATACACCAGGATGTCATCAATGAAGACCACTATGAACCGATCTAAGTATGGATGGAAGATACGGTTCATAAGGTCCATGAATGTTGCTGGAGCATTTGTTAACCCAAATGGCATCACCAGGAATTCATAATGCCCATACCGAGTTCTAAATGCAGTCTTAGGCACATCTGCATCCTTAACCCTTAGCTGATGATACCCTGATCTGAGATCAATCTTAGAAAACACACCGGCTCCCTTCAACTAATCAAACAGATCGTCAATTCTAGGCAACGAATACTTGTTCTTCACTGTTACTCTGTTTAACTGCTGGTAGTCAACACATAACCTCAATGTCCCATCTTTCTTCTTTACAAATAGTACCGGAGCTCCCCACGGTGACACACTGGGGCGTATGAACCCCTTGTCTAGTAATTCTTGTAGCTGGATTTTCAACTCTTTCAATTCAGCAGGTGCCATCCTATACGAAGCAATTGAAATTGGAGCTGTACCCAGCGCAATCTCAATAGCAAATTCAAATTTCTTTTCTGGTGGTAAACTAGGCAATTCCTCAGGAAATACCTCAGAGAAATCTCTTACTGTGGGTAGGTCAGACAAGTTAAGTTTACCCTGTCTAGTGTCAACCACGTGTGCCAGATAGGCTTCACACCCTTTTCTCAACCATCTCCTTGCAACTGTAGCTGAGATGACATTGGACAAGAAATCTGTCCTTTCATCCACAACTATTATTTCTTCGTTCTCAGCAATTTTCAGAGACATTCTCTTCAATTTACAATCTACTATTGCCTGATGATGGGGTAACCAGTCCATTCCCAAAATCACATCAAACTTATGGAAAGGCAGTTTAATTAAGTCTGCTGAGAACTCTTTCCCTTGAATCTTTAATGGATAGCCCTTATACACCTTGTCTACTACCACACTGTGGCCTAGCAAATTTGTGACCAAGATGTCTTGGTCACTTTCCTTTACTGGTATTCCCTTTTCTACGGGTAGCTTGATACAAATATATGAAAGAGTAGATCCAGGATCCACTAATGCATGCACAAAAGTATTACAAAGGAGGAACGTACCCTTGATGACATTTGGAGCATCCTGTTCCTCCTGTGCCCTTATAGCATAGGCTCTGGCTGGTTTTCTACCTTCTGCTCTCTCCACAGATTATGATACAGGTTTCTGTGAACTACCGGCTGCCTTAGCCTTACCCGACTTTCTGTCCTTTGGAGCTAGAGGGGCAGGCCTAACAGTTGATACTGGAGTGGATGTAGCAGTTTTGCGAGGACAATCTCAGACTAGCTGGTCTGTAGATCCACACTGTAAATAAGAACCTATCATCCTCCAACATTCACCCTTATGCCATTTTTGGCAATATGGGCAAGCAATAGATACTTTTGGGGCTGATCCTCTGAATCCTATCCCTGGAGATCTAGCCATTGAAGTTGTGGACTGGCCCCTCCTTGGTGCAAACTGATATTTGGGCCTCTGTGACTGACCCTGACTTGGTGCTCTACTGAAACTCTGAGTAGGTGAACCTCTGAATTTCTTACTAGGGGCAGAAGATGTACCGGTCTGACCCTGACCTCTTTTCTACTGTCTGTCCCTTCTGTTCTGCTCATTCATTCTAACTTTTTTAACCTTCAGTGTAACTTTCACTAACTTAGCAAACTCTATAATCCCCAAGGCTATAATCATTACTTTAATGTTATCATTGAGCCCTTCCTCAAATCTCTTGCATCTCTCTACCTCATTAGGGACTATTTCTCACCCATAGCGGCTCAATCTGACAAATTCTCTTTTATATTCAACCACTGTCAGCTGTCTCTGGTGTAGGATAATAAACTCCCTTCTCTTCTCTTCCAGGTATACACTGCCCACATACTTCTTTCTGAACTCAGTGAGAAAGAAATCCTAAGTTATCTATTCTGGTGGCACCTCACTAGACACTGTATCCCACCATTGGTATGCATCGTCTTGCAGTAGTGATATAGTAGCTTCCAAATTCTGCTCTGGAGTATAATGAAGTTGTTTCAAGACTCTTCCAGTTCTGTCCAACTAGTTTTCAGCTGTGACAGAATTGTCTTCCCTTTTGCCCAGAAAATCCACTGCTCCAAACTTCCTGAGTCTCTCCATATGAGATTTTTAATGCGGAGGTGGTGGTGGTGGCATAACTCCTGCCATCTATCTAAAGAACTCAGCCATTTGCTGAAACGTGGCTGGTACACCTGGTACTGGTGGAACAGGTTACCTCCTGTCTCCTAGTTCAGTCATAGATGAAGCATGACTTTCCACTTCTTCATCGACCACTCTCTGCGATGCGGAGTCCATATTCTGATCAAAATAACAAATCAAATCAAAAGATCTGCATTAGAGTCATCTTAACACTTACAATTCAATGCATGATATGCAAACTATCTAGGTCCATAAACGCCTAAACCGTGGTCTGATACCACTAAATGCAACACCCCTCACCCGTCTATAGTATAGCCGAGCAAGGCGTGCTACACGGCGTACCGGAACACCTAGTCTGTCATTATTTCATTTCCTGAGCTCAATTTGATTTTAAGAAGTCTTTTATGTAATATTCATATCATGTTGATACTATTTTCATACTTTGATGAAATCAATGTTTCAAAAATGGTAATAAAAATTTGGCAAGGTGCTGTCTGTATTTCGAACAAACTGTCATTCCAAACCTGTTGAAAACAGTTTAATATGATAATATCAAAATCTCAAATATTTCACAGTCTCTATTTCTCAGTAAAGTCAATAGACTTTTACAGTCATTAAACAGTTCCATAATACAGTCCATAATAATTTAAATATATCCAAAAAATCTCCATGTTATTTAATATGTACAAAATATTACAAACTTTAGAGCTTTCATAACATTACAAAATACAAGGCCGAATTTCAAAAATACAACAAAAGTACAAAATACAAGATATCCTAAGTCCTACCATGTATGCAATGTAGTGCAGATGACTCAGGACTCCTGTGCAAATCTGATTTCTCACCCGATCGTAGGTCTGCTGGGCTCCCCAGCTGTGTATCCAATACCTACTAGTTAGAAAAGCAATGCGCTAAGCAATTTTGCTTAGTAGTGCCAAATATAAAGAAATACATACTAAAATAAAGTAAATAAAGTGTTTACGAATTTATAACAATGATATACTTTGCAGTTGCTGATTCTACTTTTATTTGCTAACATTTCAATTTGTGCTAATTTTTGGTACTGTTGTATGTCAGTAGACTGGATTTAGCTATTTGAATTTAATAGTACTTGAATTACTACCCGTGTAGCCTATATACTGACCAGACTAGATAAACGGATATACTGGCACTGGGTACCTAGTACCTCAGGCTGTCGCACCATCGGTCACAAAGTGTCTCCCGGTGTGCAAATAGTGTGGCTAAGAAGCCATATAGTCAATCTGGCGATAAGTTAATAATAAATATACAATATGTATAGCCGTAGGCTATTAAAGTCACAATGCTGCATAATAAGCTGTAAAAACACAGTATGGCATGAAGCTATTTATAGAACAGCTGTCAGAATCCTATTGGAATGCCAACCTATCCAAACTAGTCAACTAGGCAAACTAGGGCACATTATAAATTAATTGTTTAATTCATCAATTTTTTTTTTTTAGTTTACTAGCTATTATGTAATTCATAAGTCAATGCATATGTTGACCTTTTTAGGTACTATGGATAAGTTGTTTCTAGCATCAACATACCACATATTGTAATTCAATATGCTTCCAATACAGTGCAATTTACCATTTTGATAAGTTGGCATTCAATGCCAAATTGCTTCAAGCATCATTGTATGCAAATGTCAAATTCTCTATTTTTGGTGTGCTAGATTGGTCTAGCTTAAAGTCCTACTTCTCTTGGTTTTTAGCTTCTGGTCAAAGAAGCAAAATTGTAGCTCTATGTCTTATTGCATGCGAGGCAAAATTTCAGGTCATTCTGAGTTGTATAGACCAAGATATGATTAATTTACTAAAGCTAGGCAGATTGCACCTTTAGTGCAAAATTTGGTCACTTTTAGGTCACTTTTAGTTCTAGCAGTTTTGGTACCCGAACTTGTGCAAGCTATTTGACTTGGTTCTGGTCATTTATGGGCTTTGGTGTCTTCATAAGAATTGTAGCTCTATATCTAAGCTATCCATGGTAAAAATGTCAGGTCAATTGGACCTGTTTTGAGTGAGTTATGGTCATCTTAATAATTAATATTCATATGGTCAAAAATCTGGGTTGCAAGGTTGCCATTCCGGATTTGGTCATTTTTAAGGTCAGTTTCTTGGCAGAATTTTGGCAATATTTCTATATGAAAGTTGCCCTATTTACTGTCTAGTTTCACCCCCCATTGGCTTCATACCAATTGGGTTCACAGTTTGGCACTTATGACCTAATTTAGGTACTGCCATCAATACACAACCTGCACAAAACACATACACTTCCAATTTGATATTCCTTCTCCTCCTCATTACTTCAATATTCAATCAAAGGCATTTCCATATATATATATATATATATTGTACACCATTCCAGCAAACAATTTTGGGCATGACATTCAAGTGATCAATGCACACAATTCATCATTATGTTCAACATTCACTTCTGCCAAAATTCAACACATCTCCATATCAATATTACACATACACTTTAATATACTCATACTTCAATATCAATTGAACATGCTGCCCACAATTTAACACTATCATAATTCATTAATAAACTTCATATTCACACACAAATTTATGATATTATGGACTGCCAAACACAGCAGTTTGCCAAAGCATCAAGGTTCCATTTCAAACCCTTAATTCAAGCACCAACATGCACATACTTAGATTTTAACTTACTACATCTTCCATTTGAGTTAATCAACCATAATTTCCATCCATTAGAGGTAAGAAAAAGTCAAATACAACAAATATTCATGGCTACCAAAAATGGACAATTACATATCTCAATGTTTTCTTCATTTCTCTTCACCAAAATACTCACCTCAACCTAAATACAAGGTTTACTAAAGCAAGGGAGAGATTTTGGACACTTACCTCTTGAGAGCTTTCCCAAAACCTGATCAAATCATTCCTTTCTTATTCCCAAAAGCTTCCTCAATTTGAGTGTGCAAGCTTTAATGAAGAAATTATGGTGAAAGATGGCTTGAAGATCGTTGCATGGTGGTTGAACAAACTTCGGCTATGAAGGATTCATGGAGTTTTCCATTCGGCTGGTTCTTATCTTTGAGGTTGAAGATGGTAGTTTCAGCCCACTAAAGCTTAATATGGGTCCCTTAAGATGTCACTAGTGGGGCACTAACTTGGTTAAATAATTCATTAATCTTAATTTCCTTAATTTTGCTCATTTGCCACTAATCTTTTACTATTTACATAATGTATTTTATTTTAATTTTTCATGATATTTCTAAAGTGTAATATCATTTATTTTTAATGGACATTGAGGTCAAAAGGCAACTCTAGGTGTCAAATGACCAAAATGCCCCTCTTCGGGTTGTATTCTCGATTTTTTCGGTAACACCGATTTTTGTTTGTTTCTCGATTTTTCATTTTTATTTCTACTAATTTATTAATTTTTCTTTGATAATTCTAGTGTCAATTACAATTCAATAGACCTTTACTTACGTTTCAAAATTAAATTCTGATGGTTCCCCGCGGTCCTGGGGTCGGCAACGGCCTTCCCAGTGCGGTTACCAATCGCTGCGGTGCCGGCTCGTTTAACTTAGCTTCATTTTCTCTCTTTCATTTTTCTTTGATTTTTCTTGTATTTTCTTTTTATTTATTTCATCATTATATGTCTGTTCACTATCACCAAAGTGTAGTTTCAGACATCCTGACTTGCCTGGACTGATATTAGGCCACTGGAGCAATAAAATGTACAGAACACGCATAGTGGGGATGTTACAATATGTAAGGAAGCAAAGTCTAAAGTCTTAACTCAAGGCTTATATACACCTTTCTGTAACACCCCTTTGTTCGGTAGTGCATTCTACTGTTCCGGTGACAGTGTCTGTCTGGACAGCTAGGATGCCTAGAACTACACTTCGATATGGGTGAGGAGACATAAAATAATGAAATACAAGAAAATAAAATACAAGAAAAACTAAGGAAAAATAATAGCAATGAAATGTAACCAAGTTAAACGAGCCGAAAACCATAGCGATGGGTGATCGCACTAGGAAGTTACGGCGTGGACCGTTGACTAGCCCTGGATCGCGAGGAACCCTGGAAAATATTTTTAAGACTTAAATAAACATCTATTTCAGTATAAATGTCATTAGAAATATCAAAGAAAAATTAATTAATTAGTACAAAGAAAGACGAGAAATCAAGAAAATGACAACTAGGGGTGTTACAATTCTCCCCCCCTTAAAAAAATTTCATCTCAAAATTTTACCTAGTATCAATCTCTGAATAGCTATGGGTGCTGTCTCCTCATGTCCTCCTCTCGTTCCCAAGTAGCCTCCTGGCCCGAATGATGGCTCCACAGCACTTTTACCAATGGTATCTGCTTGTTTCGTAGCTGCTTCACCTTATAAGCCAGAATCACTATGGGTTCATCCTCATATGTCAGGTCTGGATTCACTTCAATTTCCTCCACTGGTAGTACATGAGATGGGTCTGATCGATACCTCCTCAACATAGACACATGGAAGACATTATGTATCTTTTCTAACACTGGAGGTAGTGCCAAATGATATACCAAAGGACCCACTGTTTCCAGAACCTCATATGGCCCAATGAAACGAGGACTCAGTTTCCCCTTTCTGCCGAAATTTTTATAAAAATTGCGGAGATTTTAAATATCTAAAAATTTAATTTATGTTTGGACTTTAAATAAAGGTTTTTATTATTTGAGAAAATTTTACCCACCAATTTAAAAATGAACGAAAATTGTTTCAAAATCCCTAGTAGGGTACTTAATGAGTTATCGGTAGGTGAAGTTCGGTAGTTCATTAGGTATTCTACGGGATCATGTTATGCCTTACAGAGGGGTAAGGTGTGACAAATTCTGCCAGTGGAAGATATCTGTCCCAACTTCCCTCAAACTCAATAACACAACTTCTCAGCATATCCTCGAGGACCTATCACATATGTTCGGTTATTATTATCATTATCAATTCAATTATTGTTTACAATAACTCAATGAGTTTCAGAATTTACCTGGATTATTCTTTATGACTGTCCATCAGTTTGAGGATGAAAAGCCATAGTAAAATGGAGTTGTGTGCCCAAGGACTCTTGTAATTTTTTCCAAAATCTAGATGTAAACCTCGGGTCTCTATCAGATATAATGGAAAGAGGAATTCCATATAGTCTAACTATCTCACTGATGTACAATTCTGCTAGCTTTTCCAGTGAGTAGTCAGTTCTGACTGGTAGAAAATGTGCTGATTTAGTCAACCTATCCACAATCACCCATACTGCATCATGCTTCTTCTGAGTGAGAGGTAGATTACTGACAAAGTTCATAGTGACTCGGTCCCATTTCTATTCAGGTATGCTTATGGGCTGTAACAAACCTGATGGAACTTGATGTTCTGCTTTGACTTGCTGACATGTCAAGCATCTAGTTACATAGTCAACAATGTCCTTCTTCATACCTAGCCACCAGTATCGGAGTTTCAGGTTATGGTACATTTTTGTGCTTCCTGGGTGCATAGCATACACACTGTTATGTGCTTCTCTCAGAATACTGGTTTTCAATTCTTTCTCATCTGGAACACACACTCTTTCTTTATAGTACAGGCACCCATTTTCTTTCACTTCATATTTAGTTTCCTTCCCTTCAGTGATTTTGCCCATAATAGCCATTAATTTCTCATCTGCCCATCCTGTATGTATATGATTCGGCTTCACCTGCAACTCAGCCAAAATAACTCCATCACGAGTTAAGGACAGTTGGCCATTCAGAGATCTTAATGCTATAATAGATTTTTCTGCTTAAAACATCAGTGACTACATTTGCCTTCCCAGGGTGGTAGTCAATCACACAATTATAATCTTTCAGGAATTCAATCCATCTCTTCTATCTCAAATTAAGTTCCTTCTGGGTTGGCAGATACTTCAGACTCTTATGGTCCATGTATATGTAGCATTTTTCTCCATATAAGTAATGCCTCCATATCTTTAATGCAAAGATAATTGCTGCTAACTCTAAATCATGAGTAGGGTAATTCTTTTCATGTGGCCTTAACTGCCTGGAAGCATATGCAACCACTTTCCCTTCTTGCATGAGTAGACAACCTAACCCATTGTGTGAGGCATCACTATAGACTACAAAGTCTTTTCCAGACATTGGCTGTGTTAACACTGGTGCCTCTGTCAGCATAGCCTTCAGCCTCTCAAAACTGGCTTAACACTTGTCATTCCAGTCAAATTTCATATTCTTGTGTTGTAATTTGGTCATTGGAGCAGCTATCAGGGAAAATCCCTTTACAAATCTTCTATAATATCCAGCTAACCCCAAGAAACTTCTGATCTCAGTTGTATTTCTGGGAGGCTTCCATTTCATCACTGCTTCAATTTTCTTAGGATCCACTCTAATCCCTTCAGCTGATACTACATGTCCAAGGAATGTAATCTCATTCAACCAGAACTCACACTTGGACAATTTAGCATATAGTTTCTTTTCTTTCAGAGTCTGCAAAACAATTCTCAAATGCTCATCATGTTCTGCTTTATCCTTGGAATACACCAGGATGTCATCAATGAAGACCACTATGAACCGATCTAAGTATGGATGGAAGATACGGTTCATAAGGTCCATGAATGTTACTCGAGCATTTGTTAACCCAAATGGCATCACCAGGAATTCATAATGCCCATACCGAGTTCTAAATGCAGTCTTAGGCACATCTGCATCCTTAACCCTTAGCTGATGATACCCTGATTTGAGATCAATCTTAGAAAACATACCAGTTCCCTTCAATTAATCAAACAGATCGTCAATTCTAGGCAATGGATATTTGTTCTTCACTGTTACTCTATTTAACTGCTGGTAGTCAACACATAACCTCAATGTCCCATCTTTCTTCTTTACAAATAGACTGAAGCTCCCCACGATGACACACTGTGGCGTATGAACCCCTTGTCTAGTAATTCTTGTAGCTGGATTTTCAACTCTTTCAATTCAGCAGGTGCCATTCTATACGAAGCAATTGAAATTGGAGCTGTACCTAGCGCAATCTCAATAGCAAATTCAAATTTCTTTTCTGGTGCTAAACTAGGCAATTCCTCAGGAAATACCTCAGAGAAGTCTCTTACTGTGGGCATGTCAGACAAGTTAAGTTTACCCTGTCTAGTGTCAACCACGTGTGCCAGATAGGCTTCACACCCTTTTCTCAACCATCTCCTTGCAACTGTAGCTGAGATGACATTGGACAAGAAATCTGTCCTTTCATCCACAACTATTATTTCTTCGTTCTCAGCAATTTTCAGAGAGATTCTCTTCAATTTACAATCTACTATTGCCTGATGATGGGGTAACCAGTCCATTCCCAAAATCACATCAAACTCATGGAAAGGCAGTTCAATTAAGTCTGCTGAGAACTCTTTCCCTTGAATCTTTAATGGACAGCCCTTATACACCTTGTTTACTACCACACTGTGGCCTAGCGGATTTGTGACCAAGATGTCTTGGTCACTTTCCTTTACTGGTATTCCCTTTTCTACGGGTAGCTTGATACAAATATATGAATGAGTAGATCCAGGATCCACTAATGCATGCACAAAAGTATTACAGAGGAGGAACGTACCCTTGATGACATCTGGAGCATGCTGTTCCTCCTGTGCCCTTATAGCATAGGCTCTGGCTGGTTTTCTACCTTCTGCTCTCTCCACAGATTATGATACAGGTTTCTGTGAAGTACCGGCTACCTCAGCCTTACCCGACTTTCTACCCTTTGGAGCTAGAGGGGCAGGCCTAACAGTTGATACTGGAGTGGATGTAGCAGTTCTGCGAGGACAATCTCAGACTAGCTGGTCTGTAGATCCACACTGTAAATAAGAACCTATCATCCTCCAACATTCACCCTTATGCCATTTTTGGCAATGTGGGCAAGCAATAGATACTTTTGGGGCTGATCCCCTGAATCCTATCCCTGGAGATCTAGCCATTGAAGTTGTGGACTGGCCCCTCCTTAGTGCAAACTGAGATTTGGGCCTCTGTGACTGACCCTGACTTAGTGCTCTACTGAAACTCTGAGTAGGTGAACCTCTGAATTTCTTACTAGGGGCAGAAGATGTACCGGTCTGACCCTGACCTCTTTTCTACTGTTTGTCCCTTCTGTTCTGCTCATTCATTCTAACTTTTTTAACCTTCAGTGTAACTTTCACTAACTTAGCAAACTCTATAATCCCCAATGCTATAATCATTACTTTAATGTTATCATTGAGTCCTTCCTCAAATCTCTTGCATCTCTCTACCTCATTAGGGACTATTTCTCGCCCATAGCGGCTCAATCTGACAAATTCTCTTTTATATTCAACCACTGTCAGCTGTCTCTGACGTAGGATAATAAACTCCCTTCTCTTTTCTTCTAGGTATACACCGCCCACATACTTCTTTCTGAACTCAGTGAGAAAGAAATCCTAAGTTATCTATTCTGGTGGCACCTCACTAGACACTGTATCCCACCATTGGTATGCATCATCTTGCAGTAGTGATATAGTAGCTTCCAAATTCTGCTCTGGAGTACAATGAAGTTGTTTCAAGACTCTTCCAGTTCTGTCCAACCAGTTTTCAGCTGTGACAGAATCGTCTTCCCTTTTACCTAGAAAATCCACTGCTCCAAACTTCTTGAGTCTCTCCATATGAGATTTTTGATGCAGAGGTGGTGGTGGTGGCATAACTCCTGTCATCTATCTAAAGAACTCAGCCATTTGCTGAAATGTGGCTGGTACACCTGGTACTGGTGGAACAGGTTACCTCCTGTCTCCTGGTTCAGTCATAGATGAAGCATGACTTTCCACTTCCTCATCGACCACTCTCTGCGATGTGGAGTCCATATTCTGATCAAAATAACAAATCAAATCAAAAGATCTGCATTAGAGTCATCTTAACACTTACAATGCAGTGCATGATATGCAAACTATCTAGGTCCAGAAACTCCTAAACCGTGCTCTGATACCACTAAATGTAACACCCCTCACCCGTCTACAGTATAGCCGAGCAAGGTGTGCTACACGGCGTACTGGAACACCTAGTCTGTCATTATTTCATTTCCTGAGCTCAATTTGATTTTAAGAAGTCTTTTATATAATATTCATATCATGTTGATACTATTTTCATACTTTGATGAAATCAGTGTTTCAAAAATGGTAATAAAAATTTGGCAAGGTGCTGTCTGTATTTCGGACAAACTGTCCTTCCAAACCTGTTGAAAACAGTTTAATATGATAATATCAAAATCTCAAATATTTCACAGTCTCTATTTCTCAGTAAAGTCAATAGACTTTTACAGTCATTAAACAGTTCCATAATACAGTCCATAATAATTTAAATATATCAAAAAATCTCCATGTTATTTAATATGTACAAAATATTACAAACTTTAGAGCTTTCATAACATTACAAAATACAAGGCCGAATTTCAAAAATACAACAAAAGTACAAAATACAAGATATCCTAAGTCCTACCATGTATGCAATGCAGTGCAGATGACTCTGGACTCCTGTGCAGATCTGATTTCTCACCCGATCGTAGGTCTGCTGGGCTCCCCAGCTGTGTCTCCAATACCTACGAGTTACAAAAGCAACGCGCTAAGCATTTTTGCTTAGTAGTGCCAAATATAAAGAAATACATACTAAAATAAAGTAAATAAAGTGTTTATGAATTTATAACATTGATATACTTTGCAGTTGCTGATTCTACTTTTATTTGCTAACATTTCAATTTGTGCTAATTTTTGGTAGTGTTGTATGTCAGTAGACTGGATTTAGCTATTTGAATTTAATAGTACTTGAATTACTGCCCGTGTAGCCTACATACTGACCAGACTGGATAAATGGATATACTGGCACTGGGTACCTAGTACCTCAGGATGTCACACCATCAGTCACAAAGTGTCTCCCAGTTTGCAAATAGTGTGGCTAAGAAGCCATATAGTCAATCTGGCGATAAGCTGAGAATAAATATACAATATGTATAGCCGTAGGCTATTAATGTCACAGTGCTGCATAATAAGCTGTAAAAACACAGTATGGCATGAAGCTATTTATAGAACAGCTGTCAGAATCCTATTGGCATGCCAACCTGTCCAAACTAGTCAACTAGGCAAACTAGGGCACATTATAAATTAATTGTTTAATTCATCAATTTTTTTTTTAGTTTACTAGCTATTATGTAATTCATAAGTCAATGCATATGTTGACCTTTTTAGGTACTATGGATAAGTTGTTTCTAGCATCAACATGTCACATATTGTAATTCAATATGCTGCCAATACAGTGCAATTTACCATTTTGATAAGTTGGCATTCAATGCCAAATTGCTTCAAGCATCATTGTATGCAAATGTCAAATTCTCTGTTTTTGGTGTGCTAGATTGGTCTAGCTTAAAGTCCTATTTCTCTTGGTTTTTAGCTTCTGGTCAAAGAAGCAAAATTGTAGCTCTATGTCTTATTGCACGCGAGGCAAAATTTCAGGTCATTCTGAGTTGTATAGACCAAGATATGGTCAATTTACTAAAGCTAGGCAGATTGCACCTTTAGTGCAAAATTTGGTCACTTTTAGGTCACTTTTAGTTCTGGCAGTTTTGGTACCCGAACTTGTGCAAGCTATTTGGCTTGGTTCTGGTCATTTATGGGCTTTGGTGTCTTCATAAGAATTGTAGCTCTATATCTAAGCTATCCATGGTAAAAATGTCAGGTCAATTGGACCTGTTTTGAGTGAGTTATGGTCATCCTAATAATTACTATTCATATGGTCAAAAATCTGGGTTGCAAGGTTGCCATTCCGGATTTGGTCATTTTTAAGGTCAGTTTCTTGGCAGAATTTTGGCAATATTTCTATATGAAAGTTGGCCTATTTGCTGTCTAGTTTCACCCTCCATTGGCTTCATACCAATTGGGTTCACAGTTTGGCACTTATGACCTAATTTATGTGTACTGCCATCAATACACAACCTGCACAAAACACATACACTTCCAATTTGATATTCCTTCTCCTCCTCATTACTTCAATATTCAATCAATGGCATTTCCATATATATATATATATATATATATATATATATATATATATATATATATATATATATATATATTGTACATCATTCCAGCAAACAATTTTGGGCAGAACATTCAAGTGATCAATGCACACAATTCACCATTATGTTCAACATTCACTTCTGCCAAAATTTAACACATCTCCATATCAATATTACACATACACTTTAATATACTCATACTTTAATATCAATTGCACATGCTGCCCACAATTTAACACTATCATAATTCATTAATAAACTTCATATTCACACACAAATTTATGATATTATGGACTGCCAAACACAGCAGTTTGCCAAAGCATCAAGGTTCCATTTCAAACCCTTAATTCAAGCACCAACATGCACATACTTAGATTTTAACTTACTACATCTTCCATTTGAGTTAATCAACCATAATTTCCATCCATTAGAGGTAAGAAAAAGTCAAATACAACAAATATTCATGGCTACCAAAAATGGACAATTACATATCTCAATGTTTTCTTCATTTCTCTTCACCAAAATACTCACCTCAACCTAAATACAAGGTTTACTAAAGCAAGGGAGAGATTTTGGACACTTACCTCTTGAGAGCTTTCCCAAAACCCAATCAAATCATTCCTTTCTTATTCCCAAAAGCTTCCTCAATTTGAGTGTGCAAGCTTTAATGAAGAAATTATGGTGAAAGATGGCTTGAAGATCATTGCATGGTGGTTGAACAAACTTCGGCTATGAAGGATTCATAGAGTTTTCCATTCGGCTAGTTCTTATCTTTTAGGTTGAAGATGGTAGTTTCAGCCCACTAATGCTTAATATGGGTCCCTTAAGATGTCACTAGTGGGGCACTAACTTGGTTAAATAATTCATTAATCTTAATTTCCTTAATTTTGCTCATTTGCCACTAATCTTTTACTATTTACATAATGTATTTTATTTTAATTTTTCATGATATTTCTAAAGTGTAATATCATTTATTTTTAATGGACATTGAGGTCAAAAGGCAACTCTAGGTGTCAAATGACCAAAATGCCCCTCTTCGGGTTGTATTCTCGATTTTTTCGGTAACACCGATTTTTGTTTGTTTCTCGATTTTTCATTTTTATTTCTACTAATTTATTAATTTTTCTTTGATAATTCTAGTGTCAATTACAATTCAATAGACCTTTACTTACGTCTCAAAATTAAATTCTGATGGTTCCCCATGGTCACGGGTCAAAGCGCCTTCCCTCAGTGATTACCAATCAATCTTACTCGTTTAACTTAGCTTCATTTTCTCTCTTTCATTTTTCTTAGATTTTTCTTGTTTTTTCTTTTTATTTATTTCATCATTATATGTCTGTTCACTATCACCAAAGTGTAGTTTCAGACATCCTGACTTGCCTGGACTGATATTAGGCCACTGGAGCAATAGAATGTACAGAACACGCATAGTGGGGATGTTACAATATGTAAGGAAGCAAAGTCTAAAGTCTTACCTCAAGGCTTATATACACCTTTCTGTAACACCCCTTTGTTCGGTAGTGCATTCTATTGTTCCGGTGACAGTGTCTGTCGGACAGCTAGGATGCCTAGAACTACACTTAGATATTGGTGAGGAGACATAAAATTATGAAATACAAGAAAAGAAAATACAAGAAAAACAAAGGAAAAATAATAGCAATGAAATGTAACCAAGTTAAACGAGCCGAAAACCATAGCGATGGGTGACCGCACTAGGAAGTTACGGCGTGGACTGTTAACTAGCCCTGAATCGCGGGGAACCCTGAAAAATATTTTTAAGACTTAAATAAACATCTATTGAAGTATAAATGTCATTAGAAATATCAAAGAAAAATTAATTAATTAGTACAAAGAAAGATGAGAAATCAAGAAAATGACAAAACTCGGTGTTACCTAAAAATCGGGAATACAACGCGAATAGGGGCATTATGGTTAATTGACACCCCGAGTTGCCTTTTGACCTAAATGTCCATTAAAAATAAATGATATTAAACTTTGAAAATATCATAAAAAAATTAAATTGTGGTAGATAATGTAAATAGTGGAAGAATGGTGACAAAATTGCAAAATTAAAAACTTTGGATTAATAAATCTTAAAACTAAGTTAGTGCTCCATTTAGGGGAATTAAGGGATATTAAAATACAACATTTTGGGACAGAAAATCTGTCATCTTCAACCTCACAAATAGACCAGCCGAATTCATCCTCCCAAAAGAAAATCCTCCATAGCCAAACCTCATTCTACCTCCATGCACTCCACATTTAGCCCTCTTTTACACTAAGTTTCTTCATTAAACCTTGCATACCCAGCTTGAGGAAAACATTGACAGCAAAAAGAAGTAGTTTGGGTGAGGTTTTGAAGATCTTCAAAAGTCATAAGTGAGTGTTTTCAATTCTTGTTTCATAAAAAGTGTAATCAAGGTTGTGGGTAGTTGATTTACGGAAGAATTTTTGAAGTTTGATGTTTTAATAGAGATGTACATTTTGGCAGCCATGGAAATTCAGTATATGTAGCTTGTTTTTACTTGTTTATGGTTGTTTAAGATGTGGTTATTGATGGCAGCATGGATATGTGTATAATGGTTTGGAATTGGGTATGTAAATGGGGTATGTTCATGTGGTTAAATGATGTAAATGGACTTTGGAAAATTCTGTATTATAGTGTGCATATTGAGAATGGTTACAAATTGTCCAAAATGACCAAAAATGTGTTGTTAAAGGTGTTAATGGTAAGGTACAAACCAGAATTGGCATCAAGGAAGTAATTTGGTAAGTGTTGAATATGTAATTGGTAAGTGATGAGAAGTGTGTAGTAGGAAAGTGTATGTTTTGGCTTAGAACCTTAAGTGTGTGACTCCAATTGGTATGAGACCAATTGGAGGTGAAACTAGGCACAAAATGTGCCAACATTCATGGAGGAAGCTTACCAAAATTCTGCGTAGAAGGTGACTTGAAAAATGACCAAATCTAGATTAGTGACTTGAAAGCCTAAAAATTGACCATTTGGGTAGTAGTTAATGTTTCGGCCACAATTCACTCAAAGCAGGTCCAAATGACCTGAAATTTTATTCATGAATAGTTTAGACATAGATCTACAATTCCTATGGAGACACCAAAGCCAAGAAATGCCCAGAACCAAGCCAAATAGCTTGCACAAGTTCAGGTACCAAAACTGGCAAAACCAAAAGTGACCTAAAAATGACCTAAAGTTACCATTTTTATGCATTCTGTCCAGCATTGGTAAATTGACCATAACTTGGTCTACACAACTCAGAATGACCTAAAATTTTGCCCCACGTGCAATAAGACATAGACCTACAAGTTTGTAGTTTGGACCGAAACCTGAAAATCGAGGGAACTAGGTCATCCGGCTAGGTCAATATAGTACACCGAAATCCGGCAAATTGCAATAAAATGCAATATACTTGAAAGTGACTTTGGTAACATTTACCAACACTAAAAGGCTATAAAATGTGACATATTGGTAACATTAAACCTAATTCATCTAGAGTACATTAAGGGTCAACATTATAGGTTGACTAATAAAATGAATTGAAGAGAATAGTACCAAGAAAATTTAGATATTGGATTTTACGATTGGAAACAAATTCATTGAGTACTGAAACACTTTAAATTGTGTGTTTCAGTTGAAAAGGATATTGGGAAGCATAAAGAACATTGAGTCAAGGCCTAGGAGCGACTCAAATCAGGTTTGTGCACAATTAGTTTTTAAGTGATTTTGTTATGAATATTTTATATGATTAAATGACATATTTTTCTTATGTATTATGTTTAACAAGCATTGGATATAATTCAATGATTATTGAAATTGTTATAGTATGTATGAATTTAGCTTTATGAAATGGTATTTCAACAAGTGTTAAGCATTGTTGTGGATTGAATAAATCATGTTTTGAAAAATTGTGATAGAACATGTTTTGAATTGACATGGGCAATTTGCATGGAAAAAGGCAAATTTATGATTTGAATTGTGATGAGCATAAAAATTATTGGATATTGGAATTGACTTTGAATCGAATTGTATTGTGATTTATGCTTACTGAAAGGATTGTGATATTGTTTTATATTTCACTATAGATGCTTGACTAGGTTATTACCTGTCTCTCTCATTTGTTGAGAAGACAATGGAGTTAGTTATGTTTTGATTACCATGATACGTGCATAGGCTTAGATTCTCCTCTTATTAGAGGTTAGATCTAAGTTTTATGTTATGGCCCTTTTAGAAGATTCATTATTGTGATGTGTACTGTGCACAATGATTCGACCTCCTCGACTAGAGGGAGTTAGAATCACCCCGAAGATGGCCCTTTCGGATTAGTCTTACATAGTTAGTGAGATAAAGAATGGTTTTTGAATAGTAAAGAATTGTGATTTCAATTATGATTTATGTATAATTGATTTTATTAGAATAAATATGTATTTCCAATAAATTGTTGGAATTACCTTAAATGGTCAGTTATGATTTGATAAATTGAATTTCATGATCAAAGTCATTTTATGCAAATGATTTGTATTATTGGCAATAAATATTTTGAGTTTGGGAACTTGATGAGTATCTAAATTTCCAAATTATTTGCTGTAATTTTTATTAAGGTATATTGTACTATGTTTTAAATTATAGTTGTGCATTACTGAGTTCACCACTCAGCGATAGCTTTGTAAGCTGTCGCAGGTGAAAAGAGCATAGAGCTATTGAGTAAGCTTCTTTGAAGAGACATTCAGATCAGCTCCAGGTATATCATAGGTATACCCATGTACATAAGTTTATATATGCATGTAATAATATGTATGTAAATTATTTGAGCAGTTGTATAAAAACTCTTGTAAAATATTTTGGTATGTAATTAAATGTAAATTATTCTAAATGTAAATTTGAGGTTTCATTTACCTGAATAGTTTTATAATATTAATTTTTTAGTATTGTAATTAATGAAATGTTTCTTTTATGATGAGGTTGGTTTGAAAATGAAATGATTGATTATTGAGATTGAATTGTGAGATGAAATGAAGTTTCTTAGAGTTATTTGAGAAAATATATTGGGAGTGTTTTTCCTTTTCAGGTTTGAAGAACTGTTTTCTCAAAACACAGCCGGCACTTTGCCGAAATTTTGAAAAAAATTTTATAACACCAGATTTTAATCGATAATTTAAATTTCATGAAAATTATTTTAAAATCTCTTGTAGTATATCTAATGGGTTATCGGTAGGCGAAGTACGGTAATTCATTAGGTGTACTACGAGATCATGTTACATCTTACGGGGGAGTAGGGTGTGACATGTTTTGTGGTATCAGAGCAATGGTTTTAAAGTAAATTTCGAACTGTGAATTTGAAATCTTTTTATCGGTAACTACAACTGCTCAAATGTTTGATACATATAGTACATTTACATCATAAATATGAACTAATAGAGAGGAATCTCCTTGTGTTGGTTATAAAGGAATAGAAAATCCTGTGAAAAGATATGGAAGAGAAGAATGAGACAATAGAACAGTCTGTGATGGCAGAAGTACCAGTTGAGGCCCTAGCCCCACAAAGTGTCGAAGGCCCGACTGTACCAGTTTTACCGGTACAAATTACTGCACAAATGGCCTAGCAAATGGCCACTTTCTTTCAACAAATGGCTGATACTTTGTCAGCTCAAGCTCAAGCACAAACCCAACCCCCACAAGGGTAGTGTGAAATAGAGAAGAGGGAGAAACCTATGGGTCAAAGCTCGAACAGTAATTTGGGGAAGAAAAAAGAATTTGAGGAACCCCGAGCTCAGGGATATGACAGAGATGGATCATCAGGGCAAAGACCACCAAAATCTAGTCATCGAACAACCAAAAGTTCCTATTCTGCCCATTTCTGTCATGTTTGTGGTACGCTACAAGGAGGTATTTTTCGTAAGGCCTCTAGAGCCTGCTATAATTATGGAAAGCTTGGACACTTTGTTAGAGATTGTACTAGAGCACAGTGATCTGCTCTCCGGAGTTCACAGACAGTCAGTAAGAGTCGAGATAGAAATAGAGTTGGTACTCCTCACCACCATAACATAGTGAATCAACCCAAATATAGTAGTGCACCAGTCAGAGCGTCCACTATGCGCCAAGGGGAAAGAACATAAACTTCGGATGTCGCTGTTGGTAAGTTCTTAATTTTTGAAAGAAACAATTAGTTATTATTTTATCCCAGCATTACTTAGTTGTGTGCTAGTGTTAGAACTATATGTTATATTGCTATTCCTTTATATGGGAATGAATTTTGATGTATTAGTGACTAGTCCTTTAGGATAAAAACTATAATAACAAGTATGATTGACATTAATTTTGGAAGAATTGTTAGTTAAAAGTATTTTATAATACACCATAAATTATAAAGTTAATTGGCGAGCCTACTTAATGTAAGGCAAGAGGACCTAAAAGTAAGTTATAGTAATAGAATTGCTCTAGATGAGGGCAAAGATGTTACTGTTAGTAATTGTCAAGGGATATTGTAATCAGAATCAGTTTAGGATATTAGTGGATTCGAGAAAGATAAGATGTTAGAAAACCTAGTCCATGAGGTTATAACGTAGTGACTATATAATGTTCTCGATGTTTGTATTGTAAACTGCAGATTACAGTGCCGACACGGGATTATTGTGTAGAGCTACGTGCTTTCTCGTGGTACAATAAAATAAGAATATTTGTAAGTAATCTATAAATTGATACAGTTACGCCCGAATAGAGTGCTATTACTGGAAATAAATGTGAAAATTTTAGTCAGAAATTTAAAACTTCAGAACTAGCCTGTCGAAAGACTACACTTGTAAGGTAGCTAGAGTCAGTAACTCGGTTACAATAATGTGAACTACCTGTACCATAGTAATTGCTATAAGTTTAGAGATATCAATACGACTTATCATCCTCAGATGGATGGACAGTCAAAACAAGTAATTCAAGTAAATTCTGAAACTCATTGAGTTTCTGTAATTAATGAAATGAAATGATAATAATAACCTGTAAAATGTAATAAGCCCTCGAGAATATACTGAGAACTTGTGTCCTTGAATCCGAGGAGAGATGGGACAGATACCTCCCACTAACCGAATTTGTATACAATAATAAATGTCAAGCTAGCATACAAATGGCACCCTATGAAACATTGTAAGGGAACGGACAACTATGGATTTTGTGATGAGACTTCCGAGGACACAGAATAGTTATGATGCAGTATGGGTCATAGTTGATAGACTAACCAAGTCTGCTCACATTTTGCCAGTCCGGATGGACTATAGTTGGAGAGATTGGCCAGATTGTACATAAATGAGATTATAAAACTGCATGGAGTGCCAATATCGATTGTATTATACAGAGATCCTAGGTTCACTTCTAGATTCTGGGGTAGTCTTCAGAGAGCCCTAGGAACTAGATTGAACTTCAGCACGACATTCCACCCACAGACAGATGGCCAGTCTGAAGGGTAATTCAGATATTTGAGGATATGCTACGGGCTTGTGCGATTGAGTTTGATGGTTGTTGGGATATACACTTGCCTTTGATTGAGTTTGCTTATAATAACAGCTACCAATCAAGCATTGGGATGCCTCCATATGAAGCTTTATATGGCAGAAAGTGCAGAATTCCCCTATGTTGGGATGAAGTAGGTGAAAGGAAGATGATTGGGCTAGAAATTGTTCAACAGACAGAGGAAAAGATTAGATTGATCAGAGATCAACTTAAGGCTGCATCAGACCGTCAGAAGTCCTATGTTGATCTGAAGAGAAGAGATATTGAATATACAGTGGGTAATAAGGTATTCCTTAAAGTTTCTCCTTGGAAGAGGATTATGAGATTTGGCAGAAACGGAAAACTAAGTCCTCGTTTTATCGGACCATACGAGGTTCTGGAGAGAGTGGGTCCTTTGGCATACCGGTTAGCATTACCTACAGAGCTAGAAAGGATACACAGTGTCTTCCATATGTCTATGTTAAGGAGGTACAGATCTGACCCATCTCATATTCTATCAGTTGAAGAGATTGAGATAAATCCAGACCTTTCATATGACGAAGAACCTATAGAGATTCTGGCATATGAGGTGAAGCAGCTGATGAATAAACAGATACCCTTGGTTAAAGTGCTGTGGAACCATCATTCAGGCCAGGAAGCTACTTGGGAACGTGAAGAGGATATGAGGAGATAGCACCCACAGCTATTCAGAAACTGATGCCAGGTAAAATTTCAAGACGAAATTTATTTTAAGGGGAGGAGAATTGTAACACCCCTATGTTTGGTAGTGCGTTCTACTATTTCGGTGACAGTGTCTGTCTGGACGGCTAGAATGCCTAGAACTACACTTAGATATGGTGAGGAGACATAAAATTATGAAATACAAGAAAAGAAAATACAAGAAAAACAAAGGAAAAATAATAGCAATGAAATGTAACCAAGTTAAACGAGCCGAAAACCATAGCGATGGGTAACCACACTAGGAAGTTACGGCGTGGACTGTTGACTAGCCCTGGATCGCGGGGAACCCTGAAAAATATTTTTAAGACTTAAATAAACATCTATTGAAGTATAAATGTCATTAGAAATATCAAAAAAGAAATTAATTAATTAGTACAAAGAAAGATGAGAAATCGAGAAAACGACAAAACTCGGTGTTACTGAAAAATCAGGAATACAACCTGAATAGGGGCATTGTGGTCAATTGACACCCCGAGTTGCCTTTTGACCTAAATTTCCATAAACAATAAATGATATTAAACTTTGAAAATGTCATAAAAAAAATTAAATTGTGATACATAATGTAAATAGTGGAAGAATGGTGACAAAATTGCAAAATTGGAAACTTTGGATTATTAAATCTTAAAACTAAGTTAGTGCTCCACTAAGGGGAATTAAGGGACATTAAAATACAATATTTTGGGACAGAAAATCTGTCATCTTCAACCTCACAAATAGATCAGCTGAATTCATCCTACCAAAAGAAAATCCTCCATAGCCAAACCTCATTTTACCTCCATGCACTCCACATTTAGCCCTCTTTTACACTAAGTTTCTTTATTAAACCTTGCATACTCAGCTTGGGGAAAACATTAGCAGAAAAAAGAAGTAGTTTGGGTGAGGTTTTGAAGAACTTCAAAAGTGGTAAGTGAGTGTTTTCAATTCATGTTTCATTAAAAGTGTAACCAAGGTTGTGGGTAGTTGATTTATGGAAGAATTTTTGAAGTTTGATGTTTTGATAGAGATGTACATTTTGGCAGCCATGGAAATTCAGTATATGTAGCTTGTTTTTACTTATTTATGGTTGTTTAAGATGTTGTTATTGATGGCAGCATGGATATGTGTATAATGGTTTGGAATTGGGTATGTAAATGGGGTATGTTCATGTGGTTAAATGATGTAAATGGACTTTAGAAAATTTTGTATTATAGTGTGCATATTGAGAATGGTTACAAGCTGTCCAAAATGACCAAAAATGTGTTGTTAAAGGTGTTAATGGTAAGGTACAAACCAGAATTGGCATGAAGGAAGTAATTTGGTAAGTGTTGAATATGTAATTGGTAAGTGATGAGAAGTGTGTAGTAGGGCAGTGTATGTTTTGGCTTAGAAACTTAAGTGTGTGACTCCAATTGGTATGAGACTAATTGGAGGTGAAACTAGGCACAAAATGTGCCAACTTTCATGAAGGAAACTTACCAAAATTCTGCCTAGAAGGTGAGTTGAAAAATGACCAAATCCGGATTAGTGACTTGAAAGCCTGAAAATTGACCATTTGGGCAGTAGTTAGTTTTTTGGCCATAACTCACTTAAAACAGGTCCAAATGACCTGAAATTTTTATCATGAATAGTTTAGACATAGGTCTACAATTCTTATGAAGACACAAAAGCCCAAAAATGGATAGAACCAAGCCAAATAGCTTCCATAATTTCAGGTACCAAAACTGGCCGAACCAAAAGTGACCTAAAAATGACCTAAAGTTATCATTTTTATGCATTTTGTCCAGCATTGGTAAATTGACCATAACTTGGTCTACACAACTCAGAATGACTTGAAATTTTGCCCTGCGTGCAATAAGATATAGACCTACAAGTTTGTAGTTTGGACTAAAACTCGAAAATCGAGGAAACTAGGTCGTCTGGCTAGGTCAAAATAGTACACCGAAATCCAGCAAATTGCAATAAAATGTAATATACTTGAAAGTGAATTTGGTAACATGTACCAACACTAAAAGGCTATAAAATGTGACATATTGGTAACATTAAACCTAATTCATCTAGAGTGCATCGAGGGTCAACATTATAGGTTGACTAATGAAATGAATTGAAGAGAATAGTACCAAGAAAATTTAGATATTGGATTTTATGATTGGAAACAAATTCATTGAGTACTGAAACACTTTAAATTGTGTGTGTCATTTGAAAAGGATATTGGGAAGCATAAAGAACATTGAGTCAAGGCCTAGGAGCGACTCAAATAAGGTTTCTGCACAACTAGTTTTTAACAGATTTTGTTATGCATATTTCATATGATTAAATGACATATTTTTCTTATGTATTATGTTTAACAAGCATTGGATTTAATTCAATGATTATTGAAATTGTTATAGTATGTATGAATTTAGCTTTATGAAATGGTTTTTCAATAAGTGTTAAGCATTGTTGTGGATTGAATAAATCATGTTTTGGGAAATTGTGATAGAACATGTTTTGAATTGACATGGGCAATTTGCATGGAAAAAGGCAAATTTATGATTTGAATTGTGATGAGCATAAAAATTATTGGATATTGGAATTGACTTTGAATCGAATTGTATTGTGATTTATGCTTACTAAAAGGATTGTGATATTATTTTATATCTCACTATAGATGCTTGACTAGGTTATTACCCGTCTCTCTCATTTGTTGAGAAGACAATGGAGTTAGTTGTGTTTTGATTACCATGGTATGTGCACAGGCTTAGATTCTCCTCTTATTAGAGGTTAGATCTAAGTTTTATGTTATGGCCCTTTCGGAAGATTCATTATTGTGATGTGTACTGTGCATGATGATTCGACCTCCCTGACCATAGGGAGTTAGAATCACCCCGAAGATGGTTCATTCGGATTAGTCTTACATAGTTAGTGAGATAAAAAATGGTTTTTGAATAGTAAAGAATTGTGATTTCAATTATGATTTATGTATAATTGATTTTATTAGAATAAATCTGTATTTCCAATAAATTGTTGGAATTACCTTAAATGGTTAGTTATGATTTGATAAATTGAATTTCGTGATCAAAGTCATTTTATACAAATGATTTATATTATTGGCAATGAATATTTCGAGTTTTGGAACTTGATGAGTATCCAAACTTCCAAATTATTTGCTGTAATTTTTATTAAGGTATATTGTACTATGTTTTAAATTATAGTTGTGCACCACTGAGTTCACCATTCAACGATAGCTTTGTATGCTGTCGCAGGTGAAAAGAGCATAGAGCAATTGAGTAAGCTTCTTTGAAGAGACATTCAGATCAGCTCCAGGTATATCATAGGTATACCCATGTACATAAGTTTATGTATGCATGTAATAATATGTATGTAAATTATTTGAGCAGTTGTATAAAAATTCTTGTAAAATATTTTGGTATGTAATTAAATGTAAATTATTGTAAATGTAAATTTGAGGTTTCATTTACCTGAATAGTTTTGTAATATTAATTTTTTAGTATTGTAATTAATGAAATGTTTCTTTTATGATGAGGTTGGTTTGAAAATGAAATGATTGATTATTGAGATTGAATTGTGAGATGAAATGAAGTTTCTTGGAGTTGTATTTGAGAAAACACATTGAGAGTGTTTTTCCTTTTCAGGTTTGAAGAACTGTTTTCTCAAAACACAGCCGGCACTTTGCCGAAATTTAAATTTCACGAAAATTATTTTAAAATCCCTTGTAGTATATCTAATGGGTTATCGGTAGGTGAAGTACTGTAATTCATTGGGTGTACTACGGGATCATGTTACATCCTACGGGGGAGTAGGGTGTGACATTTGCCTATACCTAGTGAACCATGGGTTGATTTGTCTATGGATTTTATTTTGGTGTTGCCTAGGTCTAGGGCAAGTAAAGATTTTATATTTTTGGTAGTGGACAGATTTTCTAAGATGGCACATTTCATTCCTTACTAGAAAACTGATGATGCCATAAATATTACTGATTTATTCTTTAGGGAAGTTGTGAGATTGCATGGCATCCCTATGAGCATTGTTAGTGATAGAAATGTTAAGTTCCTAAGCTACTTTTGGAAAGTATTGTGGGGTAAGTTGGGTACTAAGCTGCTATTTTTTACTACATGTCACCCACAGACTGATGGACAAACTAAAGTAGTTAATAGAACTTTAACAACTCTTTTACGTGTTGTTATTAAAAGGAATTTGAAATCATGGGAAGGATGTATACCATTTGTTGAATTTGCATATAACCAAAGTGTGCATTCTTTTTCTGGTTTTTCACCTTTTGAGATTGTTTATGGGTTTAATCCTTTAACTCCATTAGATTTGATTCCTTTGCCTATGCATGAGATTTCAAGTGTAGATGGAAAGAAGAAAGCTGAATTGGTTACAAGGATCCATGAACAAGCTAAACAACACATTGAGAAGAAGAATAAGAGATATGTTATCCAAGCTAATAAAGGAAGAAAGCGAGTTACTTTCCAACCAGGAGATTGGGTTTGGGTGCATATGAGGAAGGAAATATTTTCAATTCAAAGGAAGTCTAAGCTTCATTCTAGAGGAGATGGTCCATTTCAAGTGGTGGCCAAGATTAATGACAATGCTTATAAGTTGGATCTTCCTGGTGAGTACAATGTGAGTGCTACTTTTAATGTTGCTAATCTTTTCCCTTTTGATGTAGGTGAAGATTCGAGGACAAATCCTTTTGAAGAGGGAGGGGATGATGGAAATCAACAAGAATAAAAAGATCCTAGGAATGTTCCGGAGATGATTCAAAATGCAATTGCACAAGAAGCTCCAATCATAAGGGCTAGAGTTAAGAAAATGCAAAAGTTTATTTAGGAAGCAGTTGCACAAGAAGCTAAATATGGAGATACAATCAATAAATTATGGTTACAAGAAGATAAAAAATGGCTTAATTTGATCCAAGTTTTCGTGAGTGATGATCAAGAAATATTTGGATAGAATTGATGGATTTTTATGCAAATTTAGTGTCTTCTTTTTATCTAGGGTGAGTCTGAATAGTTTTATTTAATTATTTTTTTTGTCAGATATGTGTTTTAGGCCTTATTTATGTGTTTTTAGGCCTTAGGTAGGAGTGCAGCCCACTCCAGCTTTTTTTTATTAGTTTTTAGGTTTTATTTATTTTCTTTAATTTAGGGAATTAGGGTTTTGGCTGTATATATAAGGCTAACTTAACAATTTTTGAGGGGAACATTACTTTTGATTAAATTAATACAAGAGAGGGATTTTTTCTAAGTTCTTTCTTAAACTAAACTAAATTCTTCAAGAGTGATTAATCTTGTAGGGTTTAACAATCTTGATATTCTTGGTTCTTGTTTAATTATAAACTTTGGGTCAAGAATTTTTAATTCTACCTTTGAATTATCTTGGTTTTCAATTCCATATACTTGATAGGTCAAGGTATTCTTTGGTGTTTGAACTTGATTTTTGGCTTTCTTGGGATTATAAACCAAACCTGTTCATGTTTAAGGCATCATTCTTGAGGTCGCATCATCTTTATACAAGAGAGATTCTTCAGAAGAACAAGAATTCAGCTAATCCGTAACATTAGATTTATCCACCTTCACCTTAGGATAAACATCCTAGCTGCTCTTTAGTGAAATTGTATATACCATATTACTAGTTGCACATCTCTTTTTTCCTTTATCTTTAACCTTTCCAAGTCTTTTTTTGCTGCAAGCCTGCTCCTGCCTTCAACTGGCATATAAACCATAAAGCATAATCACTAGTGTTTGCATTTTCACAAAAACTACCCACACTAAAAGAGACAATAAATTGACAACACAATATGTTCATAAATATACACATGCATACTTGCATGCATATATGAATACAGGCTTTCATCAATGGTTAACTTCTAATTTACCAATTCATGCTATGAGAGAAAGCAAAAGGCAGGTAATTTTTTAATTTAATTAATCAGTTTTTCATAATGCATTTTAAGTCTGCTCCTTGGAATATGCTAGGAGTGAAATAATTATAATGCAAAACTTTATATTAGACCCTCTTAAGAAATGCATGCATTACTGATCAAGCATTAAGACCATCATTGTCAACATCCTGATGTTTCACTCATGTAGGAGCTCATTTCAGTCCCCAGTTCCAGATAGCAAAAAGATTAATCCTATCATTGATCTTAGACAATACATGTAATGCCCTCACTGTAACACCCCTTTCCCGTTTACAGTGTAGCCGAGTAAGGCATGCTACATTCGGTGCTGATGCACCCTATCCTATCTTCTCATTTACAATATTAATTTAATGTCCATTTAATTTTATTATCTCACTTGTAGAAAATTTTTTTTATCCCATTTTATTCTTATGGAGACCCAGATAGAGCCCTCTCTATTTTATTAGTGCATGGTGGGTTTCATGTTACCTGTAAAACAATTCATATCCATTTCATCTATTCATTCATCATATCGTATCTCATGCTCATATCAATTTCAAGAAAATAAATTACATTTCATTCATATAAAGTTTACATATACAATAATTTACAATTTATATACAATCCAAAATTATTTACATCATTTAATTACATACAATGCCAAAATGCAAAATCTAATATATACATGAGCCCTACCAAAAATATCTGATGAGGTGACAACCCACACTATAGCAGATCTGGTCCAAGTCCGGTCTAGGCACTATTGCTGCTGCTGCTCTCCAGTACCTAAGCGTGGTAAGAACCAACGCGCTAAGCATAACGCTAAGTGGTGCATAAATAAGGAAAAATAACTAAACAATTTAAAATAATTATTTCATGTATAACCTTATAAATAAATATCAATTTTTATGTATTTAAAGTCTTTTACATATTTTTCTGGAACTTTGGAAGCACTTAAGTCAATAAGGATCTTTTCTGTGCTTGTATCTCATATTCAGTCTTATAAAATTTATATTAATGGCTTTCTCATGTATGTGCATAGACCTTATCTTCAGTCTTATAAAATTCATATAAATGATTTTCTCATGTACTTATTTATATTTAAGGCTTATTGTGTGACACCCCTTGCCCGTCTATAGTGTAACCGAGTAAGATATGCCACACAATGTGTCAGAGTACCAATTCATATTTCCATTACAATTTACCCTTTTTAATTCATTAATTTATAATTTTTTATTAATCTGAATTTTTTGCAAATTTTATAGAAAATCTGGTAGAGTGCTGGCTGTAAATTGGAAAGACAGTTCTTCTGAATCTGTTAAAAACACTTCCAATATAATCATATTATCAATATCAGTCAACTGCCAACATCTTCTCAACAATTTCTCAAATGACTTCAATATCTCAAATTTCAATTCATTTCATATCATACTCAATTCAATAAGAAATACTCAAATTTACTGCTGAACATGGTTCATAAATAATTACATCAAAAGCATAATTACATGAGTTTATAATATACATTACAGAAGTTTACAAAATACAAAAGACCAAAAGTAGCCTAATGTCCTACCAATGCACTGCAAATGTGAGGTGACTCTGGACTCTGTGTGCAGATCTGAAAGCTCACCCAGTATGAGGTATGCTGGACTCCCCAGCTATGTCTCCAGTACTTGCGCGTGCAAAAGCGACGCGCTAAGCAATTCTGCTTAGTGGTGACAATATAAAATAAAATAACTAAAATAAAGTGAATATACAGAATGTATGTTTACATCTTTGGTAGACTTAATATCTGGCATTTATTACAGTATTATTCGATTAAAATTTGGTAAGATTTATTATCATTGCCTGAGTAACCCATTCTAAAGACTGGACTAGATAAACGGGTAAACTGGCACTGGGTACTAAGTACCTCGGACCATCACACCATCGGTTACATTGTGTCTCTCGGTGTGCAACAGAACAGCTAATAAGCTATAATAATTATCAGGGATAAAACCCAATTATAATAACTCAATCAACCTAGCCAAAGGCTATTTTATCACAGAATGGCACGTGAGGCCATAAAACACAAAATGGCATGAAGCCATATGCAGTACTGCTAACAGAACCCTATTGGCATGCCAACCTATCCAAGCCCAAGGCTGCTGAAATTTTAAGCAAGGCATACACATAATGTTTATTCAATTTTCTTGTAAATTTGCATTGAAATAGAAAGATTAAGTTTAGTCACTAACCTTTAATGAAGTAAATTCCTTATCAAAGCTCCTCCTTTCTATTTCCTTTTGCTGTCTTTAGCTTGCCCAAGATGTATTAACAATTTTTTGTGAAGACAAAGTTGAGATTCAAGGTAATTTAGTGGGTGATTACAAGCTTTCCTAAGCTTCTATGGAGTTTCTCTTCTCTTTATCTCTCTCCAATATTTCCACTGGTTTGGAAAGAAATGGCTGTTGGAATTTTTCTTTTTGGTTCTTATCTTATTTTGTGTCCCTTTTATCTCTTAAGTCATTTTGTTAAGTGGTGATTGGGTGGAAATTCTTAATTACATAAGTATGACATCATAATTCCCAATTTAACTTCTTTTTCTTTCTTTTCTTTTCTACCAAATTTCAATTCAATTTTTTGCAATATTTATTCACATTTTGTGTCATAATAATTATTTACTTAACTGGACAAGTCGGCCAAAAATCACCTCTGAAGGTGAAATGACCCAAATGCCCTTCGTTTGGCTTAACAGACTAAAATTGTCTGTACTGATTGAAAAATTTTTCTAAGCATCTTCTTGGCATTCTAATCCCTTAGGAACCTCTATGACCCTTCTTTAGAGTCCCAAAAATTATTTTATGAATTTCCCCTCGGGTCTAGGGCTCCTAGTTGCGAGAACCGCAACTTCCCATTAGGTTACCCATCGCTAGGGCACCGGCTCATTTACCTAGGTTGTATTTTATTTTTAAAATTTTTCCTAAATTTTTCTTATTAATATTTGAGTTAATTATGGTTCCTCACTTTAGTTTAAATATTTTCCCAGACGTTCTAACTGTCCAGACCTACACTGGTCACCGGAATAGTAAAATGTACAGAGTTGCTACAGGGAGGGTGCTACATATTGCTTTTATCAATGCCCAAGTATCCTATGACAGACTATAAAGATTGGATACACGGGAGTATACTAGTCAGACATCCATATGTCTACCCAGTACACAATGGTCATTTCAGGCACATGGCCAGCGGGCAGGCATAAGCCAGTAATAATGAAAATTGGCACTATGGCCATCGGGCAGGCATAAAGCCAGTAGAACAATCATCTTAGACATATGTTGTCTGTCAATGATTATCCATGTGGGCAGTACTACAATATATAGTCCCTAATTGGTATACCAATCGATCCAAGCTATATAAATGAGTATAGGCATACTTTGAGCAGAATAGTATTATTAAATATTTATAATTTCATTAATTCATATTATTTTTATGCTTAATAATTTATTCTAATTCATTTCATCTCATATGCCTAGTTATTTTATGGACCTTTATTTAGGTCTACATTTGGTGCACTACATTTACATGGCAAATTGACCAGGATGTGGCCACTGTTTGGCCACACTCCCTTCATAGAATTTGTTTCTCTATGTCTTGTCTTTGTTTTCCTTTTTGAATCATATTAATTGGAGTTTTAGAACTCAAGTTATGGTTAAATAACCATAACTAGCTCACTGTCTCTTTTTGGGTCCAGAATTAGGCAGATTCCAGAGTCTGTCTTTGTCTAATTAATTGGACATGTTACAGTCATTTTTAGGCCTAATATTCTACATAAAAGTTATTATCCTATGTCTTATGGTCCCTTAAAAATTTTAATTACAATTTTTCAAATTTTGTAAAATTAGTTATGGCCAAATCACTGGCCTAGACTCAGGTACCCTGTGTCCTCAAGGTCCAGGTTCAGGTCAGTAAATTTGACCTCCATTATAGGGTTCTTATGTTCATAGTTTGAAGACCATGTCTAAAACAAAGTGTTAGCCCTGTTTCTTAGGGTTCCAGATCAGTATGTCTCATCCCAATTAGAGTTTTCTAATGGTAGATATGACTAATTGAGTATTCTGGGGTCATGTGTAGTTTGGTTAAACTCCAGGTTTTGATATGCTAAATTTTACTAACCATTTAACCTAGTTCTTTTGGGTTATGGGTTTTGGTCAAAAGACCAATATTGTAGACCTATGTCTTATAAAATTTTTTCCATTGGTTTCATTGCATTTGGATTTTTATGGACCAAGTTATGGCCATTTTTCCAAAATTGGTCAAGTGGTCTATGTCCAAAAGATTCTAGGCAGAATCTATTCTGGTCAGTTTAGTGACCTAATTTGGGTTAGAAATTTCATTTGGTTAGAGGCATTTCTGGGCTTGGTGTTCTCAATGAAAGTTGTAGTCCTATGTTTAATCTTTTTAATGGTATAAAATTCAGGTCATTTGGACCTGTCTAGAGGGAGTTATGGCCAAATGAACACGTACTGTGCATTTGGTCATTTTTCTGGGTTTAGTGTTTGGATATCCGGATTGGGATAGTAAATTGACCAAGATTTTGATAGAATTTGGGCAGGGTTTCTTCATGAAAAATGGGGTATTTTGAGTATAGTTTCACTTCCAATTGGCCTCACACCAATTAGAGCCACAGAACTTCAGTCGTAATTCAAACAACACACTGGACTCATAGGACCAAATTTCTTGCATAAGAGAAGCACTCCCAATATTCCATCCTCCTTACTCCCAACTACAATTCATCATTCATAACACTTCAAATGATCAACAACCAGTCTCAACAAGATCAATCTTAAGCCTTAACACCAAGGTACCAAAATTAATTCAAACCCAAACTCAAAATTTCTCAACAATCCTTTTTAATTTCTTTCAATTTTTACTTCCTTATGCAAGCTTAACATAGTTTAAAAAGAAAGAAAGAGTTACATAGCAGTAACCTTGCTTGAGTCAATTTCCAAGCTCTTCAAATCTTTAATTTCCTCTTTTCTTTTTTGCTACCTTTAGCTGCCCAAGGTGAAAGACTAAATTGTAGTGAAGGAAGCTATGGGTTTTGTGGAAGGAATTCAAGGTTATGAAGAGAGAGATAGAAGAAAGATTAATGGAGGTAGAGAGAAGGAAGAGAACGGCTGGAAAAAGAGGTAGAAGATGGCATAATTTCCTTTCCATTTCACCTCATTTTTATCTCTTTTAATTAGGTTTATAAATGTGTGTTATAATATGATTGGTGGAGGCCTTCTTAATGACATCATAATGATGTCATAATTCTAATTTTAATTTATTTTTTTCTTTTCCTTTTCACTCATTTTTAATTTAATTTTCAGCAATATTTATTCATATTTTATGTCATATAAATTATTTACTTATTGGACAAGTTGGTCAAAAATCGTCTCTGAAGG